>NW_024385627.1:0-19760 GCF_016835505.1 Polypterus senegalus
TCACCGTGTAATGTGTCTGTCGACCGATGGTTGATGCAGAGAACATTTAAAACCAGCCACTGACCTGGCTGTGTACTCACTTTCTGTCATCTACCCTCCAGAAGCTACTGAACCTGTATGATGAAGGAAGCTATGAGTTATTTTAATCTGAAGGGAGGAGCTAAAGCAGGAAGACTGCTTGCTCGCTTTATGTTTGAGTGATGAAAATGACAGCTCCCGTTTGAATAAAAATCCTTAAGACTGTTCCTGTCTTCATAACAATAAAAATGATTTTCTGATAAATCTGGACTCCTCTCCTTCTCTGTTGTGCAAGTCTGTGACCCACACATCACAATACTAAAGAAATCGATTTTGCCTTGTGCTGGAATTAAATGGCCATAAAAGAAGGATGAGTAAGTTAAAAATGCTATTTGAAAATGTTTGTGATTGTCAAAACAGGTTCAATAAAGCACACAAGCCCCACCTTGTTATAAAAGTGGCTGGGGAGGAGGGCAACCAAATCAGAAGGTACAACATAAATGATAAATCAATAGCAACAACAACAATAATAATCCTCAGAATGGTGTAACATCCATCCATCCATACATTTCTAACCCGCTGAATCTAAACACAGCGTCACGGGGGTTTGCTGGAGCCAATCCCAGCCAACACAGGGCACAAGGCAGGAACCAATCCCGGGCAGGGTGCCAACCCACTGCAGGACACACACCCAACACACACAAGGGCCAATTTAGAATCACCACTCCACCTAACCTGCATGTCTTTGGACTGTGGGAGGAAACCGGAGCACCTGGAGGAAACCCATGCAGACACGGGAGAACATGCAAACTCCACGCAGAGAGGACCTGGGAAGTGAACCCGGTCTCCTAACTGCAAGGCAGCAGTGCTACCACTGCGATGGTGTAACATTGAGGTCCAATTGTGGTAAAATACATCTGTCAACATGGCAGCAGTATTCGAGCTGTATGCATTGACTGTATTGTTAAAGGCAAATTTAATTTGAACCTAGGGAACCTAGCCTGAAGGAGTCTATTAATTTTTTACATTTAAGATTTCTCACTTAAAGATTTACCAATGTTGTTTCTTGTCCTAGTGTGTATATAAGCACAGGGAACTCCAGTTTCTGTATTACATATTGCCTGAAGAAGGACCCTGAGTTGCCTCGAAAGCTTGCATATTGTAATCCTTTTAGTTAGTCAATAAAAGGTGTCATTTTGTTTGACTTTTCACTTGGGGTTATGTGGTACGATTATGATTATATTTGCACATTCACTGTAAATTATCTGTTTTTCTAGTTAACCTGCCAGCATGTTATGCACATTTTAGAAATGTTGTATAAAGGAATTCTTTTCAATTTTGTGACATGGATAAAATAATTATAAGGAAAAGTGTAAAGGAAAAAAAATCTGCCATTGCAGCCCAATAGGTACATGTTTTCTGAAATGTTGTGAGTCATGCATATATTTTCTGAGAGAGTCTACAAATACACCCATGATGTATCCAATCTACAGCAGAAACGTCTTACAATAATTCAACTGACTTGCCATTGTGAGCTGAAGATTTTGTCCACTGTACACAATTCGAAGTCAGCATGTAGCTCATTATCAATCAATTCATCCATCCATCCAATTCATCAAGACTAGAAAGGCTCTAGACATGGCACCAGCCCATCACAAACATGCATGTATCCATTTGAGCCAATTTAGCATCATCAGTCCACCTAAAATGCATATCTTTAGAATGTGATTCCTGGCACATAAACGTTTACCTCATGGTTGTATATTAGTTTGCATGTCTGATTAATTAATCTGTATTAATTTTGTACATTAGAGTAGGGTAATTAGCTGCTATTACCTTGTACAGTATTTACTGTGTAACACAATATAATGCTGTGGTTGATCACTCTGTTTTAATTGTTACTCTACAGTTTATGTATATATATCCATCCATTATCCAACCCACTATATTCTACCTTCAGGGTCACAGGGGTCTGCTGGAGCCAATCCCAGCCAACATAGGGTGCAAGGAAGGAAACAAATCCCGTGCAGGGGGCCATCCCACCTCAGGGCACGCACACACACACACACACACACACACACACACACCAAGCACACACTAGGGACAATTTAGAATCACCAATGCACCTAACCTGCATGTCTTTGGACTGTGGAAGGAAACTGGAGTACCCGGAGAAAACCCATGCAGATACGGGGAGAACATGCAAACTCCACACAGGGAGGACCCAGGAAGCAAACCCAGGTCTCCCAACTGCGAAACAGCAGTGCTACCCACTGCGCCACCATGCCGCCTATGTATAAACATACTTGTAAAAATTGTGAAATAACAATTACAATTGATTAATTAGATATAGTTACACTTATTACACAGTAAGCACAAGGTAATAACACCTAGTTACAGTGATCCCTCGCTATTTCACGCTTTGACTTTTGCGGCTTCACTCCATCGTGGATTTTATAAGTAAGCATATCTACATATATATCATGGATTTTTCGCTGTTCCGCAGATTTCTGCAGACAATGGGTCTTTTAATTTATGGTACATGCTTCCTCAGATGGTTTGCCCAGTTGATTTCATACAAGGGATGCTATTGGCGAATGGCTGAGAAGCTACCCAATCAGAGCACGTATTATGTATTAAATACAACTCAATGATATATGATATGCTTCCCGCGCAGTGCTTTGCATACTTAAAAGCTCTAACAGCACCTATTGATTTTTGATTGTTTGTTTTTCTCTCTCTCTCTCTCTCTCTCTTACATTCTCTGCTCCTGACAGAGGGGGCTGAGGAGAGGGGCTATTCGCACACTGGCCTAGAGGATACGGACACTCCTCTAAAAAATGCTGAAAGACTACCTACATATTGCTCCCTTTCCTGCGGCTGCTTTGTCGGTCGGTGCTTCACATACTTAAAAGCACCTATTGATTTTTGATTGTTTGCTTTTCTCTCTCTGTCTCACTCTCTCTCTCTCTGAAATTCTCTAATCCTGGCGTGCAATCCTTTGAAGAGGGAGATATGTTTGCATTCTTTTAATTGTGAGACGGAACTGTCATCTCTGTCTTGTCATGGAGCACAGTATAAACTTTTGAAAAAGAGACAAATGTTTGTTTGCAGTGTTTTAAAGTCCCTGTCTCTACAACCCCCTGTGTTTCTGTGCAAATCTGTGACCCAAGAGTGATAATATAAAAATTACAATATAAATATGGTTTTTACTTCACAGATTTTCACTTTTCGCAGAGGGTTCTGGAACGCAACCCCAACGATCGAGGAGGGATCACTGTACTCTGAAATTATATAAATAATTACATAGTAAGTACAGCGTATTAGGGGCATCTAATCTAAAGTGATACACAGAGTAGATACTGGTAATCAGTGATACTGGATAAGAATCACTTGCAAAATTCATTTGAACACTCAAAAAATCATATAAGAGTCAAAAATCTGAATTGAATATTATGGCATTAGTAATTGTTATTGCATTTTTCATCATCACTGTAATGATACCTCATAAAGGCAAGCATTAATACTTGCATAACACTCCAATTGGTAGTCAGACATCTCGCCCTGCGCAGCCTGTTGCCACACAGTATCATTCTGTCTGTTGAAGTGGTGAAAAGCTCTCTGCATTCTATAGCAATATTTTCCACCAAAAACATATTCAGTTCATAAAACAATAAGATAATTGTTTTTTTTTCACAGACCTCCTCCTCCTCTTGGGATTTTGTGATGTTCTCGTCTTGTACAAGGAACACTTAGGATCAGCCTTAATAACTATTTAACTCTTTATTTTGACAAGTTTATTTCTAATAGATACAACATTGAGAACACATACAATGACCTTCCAACTACTGTTGTAATCTTTCCATTATATCTATATATATATACATACACACTACATCATATGCAAATCACATACAGAGTATATGACACCTCCTTCTTGTCAAGAAAAATTGTTCATACAGGAAATTCTTTGCACACTGTACAACTTCATAACTATACATTTCTAACAGTAACATTTTTATTTTATTTTGCCATCAAGTACCTCTACAGTTAATTTGAATATGATTATAACATTTCAAAAAATTCTTTTAAGCTTTAATAATTGTTCTATGAGTCACTGAGGTCGCTTAATTATTTTATCAGACTTTCTAATCACTGCTGTTTCTCAGTGCTCTCTTTTATTTCAGCTGACTGGCTGGGTTAGAGCAGTGATGTGGAAAGAGGGAAAGTGAGAGAAGGACTTGCTTTTGTGCATCTTTATACAAGATACTTGTAATAAACACCCCATTACTGTTTGTTTGTTCTTTATTTTGCCTTATACAATTTCTCGTATTAGGAATTTGTTAGTTTTCGCATACCCCAATGGTCAGCCATTGTACAGCGCCCCTGGAGCAATTGAAGGTTAAGGGTCAGCTCAAGGGCCCAGCACAGAAGGATCTCTTTTGGCAGTGATGGGGATTTGAACAAGCAACCTTCAGGATACCAGCACAGATCCTTAGCCTTAGAGCCACCACTCTAACCGGAACCCTGGGCCTATGTGTGTGTGTTCGTGTTTGGGGTTTGGGGCTCACTGTCGCCTCCTAGCCATCACAGGTGATTACTAGTCCAATTACACTCTATTGTTTTACACAACAGACTTTGTGTATGTTACCAAATTTAAAATTCACTTTTGCCTACCATGTATGGAAAGGAGATATAATTCAAGAATATAAAAATGGTAGGAGTAAAACAAAAAAATATATATATGAAACACTACCTTGAATTAAATTAAATTAAGGTTAAATCCTTTTCTAAATTATTCAGATTTTTTTTGGTTCACTCTATGTGTAAGGTCTTCACTGAGATGTGATTTCACCTTTTAAAGCTTAATATTTTATATTTTCTTTAAAATGTTCTGCCATACTGTAAAATTATGATATTTAATGGGTTAGCACTGGAATGTACTTGAAAACTGCTATGTTATTACAGTTTATTTCAACTGCTAAAATACAAACAACTATAATCTAAACATAATTTCCCAAACCTTCATTTCTTTCCTAAGTGTCAGTTCTTTTTGGAGAATCTTAAACAAACTTCCCTTACACACAGGTTTGCAGATCTCCTTAAACCTGTTTGTAATTGTATGAGCACAAGTGTCAACACAAAGCACAGTTGTCCTCATGCTGTCGTGTAGGAAGTACTGCCAATCAAAATACAAAACACCTGCAACTCCCCATCACAAACAGCACACATCTGTCTGCATTTAAGCACACCTAAGCTTAACAGCTATCACTTAGTTTTAAGGTGCAATCAGCTATTCAGAAAAAATTAATATCATTTCCAAACCACACATTAAAAAGTGCAGGTGAGATGTATGTTTGGTAAAATTTCACCTAACAATCCTCAAATGAATCCAAGAAGATGAAAAGGAAGAAGAGGTAGTGTAAACAGTGATGAGAGGAGAGGAGAGGTGAAGTGAGGTCAAGGTAAAGGGATCCAAAGAAGAAAAACAAAACATCAAATCTCAAAAGACCATGTTCTTCTGCATGAGAGACTCTGGCCAATGAGTCTAGTCAAATTTGTGTCACTTCTCAGTTGCAACAATAATCCAAACTTCAGAAGAGAAAGCAGGTAATTCACATCACTGTTCAATACTGTATATTTTTGCTTTGATGCCTTAAAGTGTGTGATTGCATTGTCTCAGGGTAGGACAGGGAAATATACTTACAAGTGTTTACAGTTTTTCTCAATTGCTAACACACTGTGAGTGAAAGTATTGACTGGGTAAGCTATTGCTCATAAAGAACAATATACAGTACTTTATCTCCACAATTATACACACATTCTTGTTTTGTTTACACAGTTTGAATTTCTGGTGATTGTATTATTAAAAACCATACACATTCAATCGGCCAAAATGATTAACTATGTTCCCCCTATATTCTAAAACTAATGTTAGTTAAATTCATACAACAATATGGAACAAGAAACCCACAGTGGGTTAGTGGTAGAGGAAGAGGTAGAGGAAGAAGATCTGCATCTAATGAGATATGAATAATTTCGTTGACATTGCAATCAAACATGGCTTGAGCATGCAAGAACCTGGGCAGTAAGTTCAGCCCAATCTAAGCTGCTATGCTGTTGCTGGAATCATTAAGACATTTCACACTGAAAACAGGTAAGACTTATGATATTTTTTACCCTTTTGGCTTGTCTAAGTAGAGACACAGTAAACTGTTTACACTTCACTCTGCAAAATTCACAAAAGACTACCAAATAGTATTAGAATGAAGTTCTTTACTCAAGCACAAGGAGATGATATCATAAATATGTTGCTGGCAAATAATGCCATCAGACTCAGGGACTCATGCCATCATGCCATCAGGGAATTTAAACACACATCATGGAGGGCAATGAGTTATAGTTTTCTCATTCAGAGGGACACTGTTTGAATGCAGACACCAAGAATCCATTTCCTAATGGTATCATCACATAGTGAAATATTGCTTCCCCAAAATAAAAAACACAATCTCTTGGCATCCTCAGAGTTGCAAATCTGATACACTCTATTTGTCAAAACTCTACACATACTTCTCAGCCAAATAGCTTAGATTTCAGCTTGACCACATCTCTGTAATTTGCAGAAACACCTTAGTCACCTTTCAAATTTCAGTGTACCAATGGATCAAACACACATCACCTCTGCAAACACAGTTAACCACAATTACCTACTCTGTTCTCTGTGAAAGCATACAAACAACACACAATGACTTGGAGCAAAGAAGAGCACAGAGCAATGGAGGAAAAGGATGAGGATAAAGATGAGTATGAGGCACAAACTAAAACATTTCAATTGAAATAAGAGAAAATGTCCTAGACAGAGTCATCAACCAGAGCATAAAGCATGTCGGAGGCTGGGAAGAAAGTCCAGTCCAATTTGAGCAATTACACTATAGCTGTAATTGTTAAGACTTTGCACTGAGAACAGGTAAGTCTGAATATATTGTTACACAATTATGGCTGTCCATATCCAGCTTACTGTCTTGACTGCATAATTTCATTCTACTTTGCATAATTGACAGAAAATCATTATATAGTGGAAGAAACCATCTCCTCAATCAGGAACAAGAAGCAGAAATCATCAACGTGGTGTTGGCTAATAAAGTCATTAGACTCAGGGAAATACAAACATGAATCACAGATGACAACGCATATTCCACAACATAAGGATGGTTTCTACATTAAACGTTGATCACATACTGAGAATGCATAAGTATGAAATAAATATATTGAGTTCCATGTGAAAGAAATGCAACATGCTATGTATATTTATGTAACTCTTTACTGTATAGCCTTCTGCTTTTTCACTATGTTACAGTATACATATTCACTGTTCCATACCACTGTAACCTGGTTATGTCTTGTCATCCAGAGAATACTTGTTGTGATGTGAGATTTTGCATATAACTTGATAAATATTTTGTATGTCTTTATTTGTAATTTAGGCAAAGCAATGTAATTTAGCGTTACTTTGGTGAGAGGCATTCATGTTTACCACTCCCCCCGTAGGAACGGGTCTCTTTGAATTTTATGACAGAGTTGGGGAAGGATGAGTATTTCTCTGCTAAAGTCTTTCAACCCCCGCAAGGAAGCCAGGTTTCCTTAACATATGGTCTTAGGGGGGGTGGCAGGTGTTAAGATGTTCTATTCTCCCATTAGTTTGAGGTATGGCTGTTTGGAATTGGCTTGTCTCAGAGGCCTTTAAGTACCATGATGTCCTATTGGCTCTAGGGGTTGGACAGAGGATCTATAAATCTGCTTGCTCAACTACATTCTCTCTCTTGCTAACCTGTGATGATGAAGAAGTCTCTCTCTCTCTCTCTTACTAACATCTGAAAGAAGCATTTCCTACTAACCTCTGATGATGAAGACAACATAATGAAGAGCACATCTTGGCAGCCATATTGAGACCAGCTTGTGGCCTGTTCTGAAGAAAGCTGAGCACCAATGATGCCTTAACTAGAAACATTAAGTAACAAACAAGTCTGTGTGCCTCCTGAAGCTACACATCACCATTTAATCAGGTTGTATGGTTGCCAATATTCAAATGTACTTTGCATATTGTTATTATTTAGGAATATTATCAATAATACATTATTTAATGTGTAACTTAACTCCTGCTTGTCTTTTTACTACATCTAATTGCCTGAGGTTATAGATATAGAAGGGATAGTGAGGATAAGTTATATACTATAATAACTTATAAACAGTGGTAAATCTGTGGGATTAGGCATTCTGACAGAGGTTACATCTTAATAATACAAAGGGGAAAGTAGAGCAATATATTGCTCTACCAAGATAAAACAGTACTTCAACTAGATATGAATGCTGATTGAATTGAATACATCTACATTGAAAAGGCTGAATTCAATTTGTCAAAAAGGGGCTGCAGAGGCAGAAACAACATAGGGCAAAAAACCACAGTGGATGTCCTTGGCTCACTGCTCACTATGACTTACAGTTTTGCAGCGCATACAGTTTCTGGCTTAATGATTTGAGTTTGGGGACTATATTAAGGTTTTTTCAACAAAATGTGATTTTTTCCCCTGTTTGTTTATGGTTTTAGTATGCGGCATTTAATATTGAGGTTTGTGGATATTGTTTTGGGGACATTGTGCAGTATTCTGTGAAATGTGTGTATCCAATTGGGGAAAACTATCTTCGGAATCATGCATTGTGTTTCCACATTCCATATTGATCATATTCTGAAAAAAAACAGGATGAAAATAAAGCAAATATATAGAGTGCCAATTTAGAGGAACACTGATTATGTGAAAGATTTGCAGAATGGGTAAGTACTAGTGAGTATGTGCATATTAAACTTGTTGAATGTGTACTGTTACACAGTGACTTGTTTGTGTCTCCTTTCAGAGTATCCCAGAACTTGATATCAATACTGATCCAGTAGAATTTATTTAAGTTGATGGGGCTGAATTAAATCTGACAAAAACACATTGCAGAAGAAGAAATATCCTAGGGGAAAGACCCACAGTGGATATCCTTGACCAAAGAGGGGGATACTTAACGATGTGCACTGTAATCAGCATACAAGGAGTGGTCCATTGGCATGTTACACCTGGCCCATATAACACCACACTCATTTTAGATTTTCTCAATTGCCTATGTAATTTGTTGTTCCAGCCTCCATAAAGGCAGCATAGGCTTCCAGATCAGATTTTTCATTTTGTGAGTTACCGCCATTCAGCAGTCATTCAAGAAGTTTCTTCCACTGTATTCTCCATTCCTCAACTCCACTAAAGATTTTTTTTTTAAGTTGGAGATTCAAGGCATGTGACCTAAACCCTCATGAAAGATCTTGTCCTCTTGAAGCCATGCACGCAGCCTATAATATTATCACTAATGAGGTCTGTCAAGGGAGGATCCACCACTCCAAGCGTTACTTCCCAAACTGTCTGGCCAGGGAAAATATCCAGTGTGATGTAGAGGAAAATATTTAACCATACCCCAATGATTGCCAAGATAAAGGCTGAGTTCAGGTTGCAGTGTACCCTGGTCCACTTTTTCTGCAGATTTTTGTTGTTTTGAAAGAATGCCTATGTATGATTTTTTTAACTCATTTTACATAGTGTGAGCAAATGCAATTTCTCCTCATAAAAAATTTGTTTATGGGGAACCTTCGCAAAATAAAACATATTCTGTACATGAATTGCATGACATATCTTTTTCTTGCGGCTCTACATTATTTTCTGCAGCATACTTTTTTCTGATGCAAACATTTTCTTTTTTAGTGCAGTGTGTATTTTTAGTGCTCATTGTTGCTTACATTTTTGCTCTGTCAGTATGTGATTTTAACTGGAATGTTTGCTTTTTGTCTGCTGTATGTAGACTTTTTCAGTGTTAGGAGGGTTTTTCCAAGCGTGTTAAAAGGTTTTGAGACCATATTTCTTGTTTTTGGGCTTGATGTATGTAGTTTTTTTAAATTGTATAGTAGTGTAGAAAATTTATATTAGCAATGGGTACTATTTGTGCATAATTACAAGGAACCCAGTTGGTGGTGGTCGATTACATATGTTTAATCAAGTACAAAGAAAGACATTGCCATGCCAAAAACTCGCTTAGTTTAAATGACATTCAAAGTCAGATAGAAGACATCACATTCCAAGGAATACAGAGAATATTCAGCACATTTAACAGTCCATTATAATGAGTTTAAAACAGACTTGTCTTTCCAACACAACAGTGACATGGTAAAAGTCCTGTGCTCTCAATATGTTCATGCAAATCCAGTCCTCCAAAAATTTATCCTCAATAAAATGAAACATTATGTATGTAATAAAGGAGCTTATGCCTAATCTTATTTGTTTCTCCAAATGTATTCCAGAGATTTTTGTACTGGAGTCAATGGAAACTCCAAATGAATTCTTCTATATTGACATAGCTGGCTTCAACCTCTACAAGAGAAGGAGGAAAGCAGACACATCTTAGGCAACTATGCCATTATCCATGTTTCTGGCCTGTGATGAAGTATTCTCACCATATAGTAATAAGCCGCCTTAGAATCCAATACCATTACGCCAACCTAGGACCATACAATCCAGCCCATTTTTTGATATTTCACACTGGGTTTCGAGATACTCTAAAGGAACATGACAATCAGCAGCAGGATCAACCTGAGCATAATTGTATTATTATTTGGAACAATGTCTGTTTTCATCGTAGTGTTTCAGTCTGTGAATAGTTAACCAACAATCCAAATTTCACAAATATCTATCACCCCATTATCCTATTCTCAGCCCTATAGAAGAATGTTTCTGAGCATGGAGCTGGAAAGTTTATGACCCACATCCCTGTGAATGGGATCTTCTACATGCTATGGAGATGGAACTGTATATAGATATACCATCTTCATAGTTTAGCAGTTGGTAATACGTACAGTTGTAGAGTCCTGCTAGAGGTGGATTCATCACAGCAAGAGTGATTTCCAGTGCTATCTTGCCAGGGATGAACATGTTGATGTTTTGGTTTTTTTTTGTAGTAAATATATAACCATTTTACTGTCTTTGTTTTACAGTACAGTGTATGTTTCTTTTGGGAACTTAAGTTTGTATGTATTCAAGAACACTGTATGAACTGAATAAAACAAAATTTTGTTTATTTGCATTTAGTTTTTTTGCATTGTGTTCCTTGTGTAATCACATTTTACATTTTCTTCCATTGTTTGGATGCATTTTAGAAACAATACTGCATGATTTGTCAACAACTGACACTAACATCAAAACTGTATTCCCTTTTGCCAAACAGCACATGCATGCTAAAAATTTAATTGTATTCACATAATTCTTAATTAAGTGAACATTATGATATCTAAAAAGAAAATTATATTCCAACAAATGTTTACCACAGACAGCAACAAAACCTTTCTTTTACAAAGCAGTACATCTAATCATATGTGAACACAAGCAGTGATTTCATTTGAAAGAAAAACCTAAAATACTCAATAAGCAGAATATTTAATAATGTTTACTAATCCTATGCCATATCCTGCCTGTTATTTGCATTAAGGCGTAGATTTCCATCTACATCATACATGATATTATCTCTTTGCCAGACACTTGGATAAAAAAGCTTTGTCTGACGAGTCCAAGCTTAGAATGCCTCTATGGTGGTCATCACAGGTGGCATACATGGACTCAGTGAGAGTCACCAGGACATAAAGATTTTGGTCATAAACCTTCCACCACCATGCTGAAAAATTCTCAATGACACAAAAGAATGGTGCATTTGGTGGAAGATATGCCATGGATGCGCCATGATGGAATCTCACATTGTTTTATATAGTGTACCTGTAATGACAAAGTTCTTCTCACGCCATTAATCACTCTGCAAGCCCATCAAGGAACACCAGGGGCTTCATGCATAACGGTGTGTGTAGAATTCACACTAAAACATGGCTTAAGAACAAAATCGGAAATGTGCGTACGCACAAAAAATTCCAGATGCATAAATCTGTGCGTTCACCAACTTCCACATTCTTCCGCTCCATAAATCATGGTTAAAGTGAAATGTAACGCATGTGCACGCACCTGCTATCCTGCCCCATCTCCCCCCAAAATTACGCCTCTTTAAATATGCAAATCAATATAAATAGCCCTTAAGTTTAACGTTCCGTGAAAAGGCAATGGCAAAAGCACGGGGGAAAATATAAGAATTTCAATGAATACCAATTGGAAGCATGGAAAAACTTACTATTTGTTGGTTTAAACAGTGGTATAAACAACAAAAGGAAGTTGAATTAGTGACATAGAGTGTCGGGGAAACTCGAAAACTCAAGTTTGCATAGTGCCCGAAATAAAAAAAGAAGTTGTCAGATATCAAAGTTGCCATGAAAAGGTGAGTTGTAGCCCACCATCTGAGTGCCATATAAAAGCTTATTAGGGTACAGAGAAAAGAAAAAAAAGGGACACATTGGGAGAAAAGCTCTAAATGTCAACTTTAATCTCGAAATTTCCACTTTAATCATGTAGTTTATTTTGTCTTTAAAGCAGAACTTTATAAACTTCATCTTAAAGTCATTTAATTTACTAGCTTCATCAAAGCACATTAAATGCTTTGTTTTGCATATGTTCTTCTATGTGCTCTATGTGTGTGAATCACTTTGTTCTTCTTAAATGGGCTTTCTCTACCTCCCACAAGACACAGAATCCATTACATTCATAATATTACAGCTCTCTGAATAATTAAAATACTGAGATGTATACTTGATATCATTTTCATGATGATAGGAATTAAAGCATGCATTAAACATGGGAACACGGTGGCACAGTGAATCTTCATGCTTGCTGTGCAATGAGCGACCTTCGATGAAATAATTTATTGCAGCAGTACTGTCTCTTTCAAACATACTAACCCCCAATTCCTGTCCTTCCTTTTCTTTGTCCAAAGCAATCTGTAAGCTGAGAACGCCAATTCTTCAAAACTTTTAAGGAACATTGAAATATCTTTGTAGTATATGTTTAATTATTCTATCCATCTATTCTCTCAGTGTTGAGCCAACTCCCAGCAAGAATACAGTGTGAGGCAGGAATATTCCATGAATGGAGCGCCAGCTCCTTGCTAGCGCTGCGACACAGTGTCCTCACATGTTTAATCATTCACAATATATCCATCCATCCATTATCCAACCTGCTATATCCTAACTACAGGGTCACAGGGGTCTGCTGGAGCCAATCCCAGCCAACACAGGGCGCAAGGCAGGAAACAAACCCCAGGCAGGGCACAAGTGTGGACACACACTCACACTAGGGAAAATTTAGAATCGCCAATGCACCTAACCTGCATGTCTTTGGACTGTGGGAGGAAACCGGAGCACCCGGAGGAAACCCATGCAGACATGGGGAGAACATGCAAACTCCGCACAGGAAGGACCAGGGAAGCGAACCCAGGTCTCCTAACTGCAAGGCAGCAGTGCTACCCACTGCACCACAGTGCTGCCCTATTAACAATATAGATTATTTAAATGAAGTTAAAGTTTTTCTGTATAATAGAATAAACATATTTTGCTGCATTTCATCTTAAAAATGATATCATCATCATATGTAAATACGTGTTTTATAAAGTTGCACAGGTTGTGCAATGTTATAACTGTATTGCAAGTTTACAGTGAGGTAATTGTACTTATAAGTACAAACAGGTCTACAAGGAGCACTTGATGGACTGATTGAGTGCATTTAGAGTTCTTGGGATGAAACTGTTTCTGAACCGTGACGTCAGTACAGGAAAGGCTCTGAAGCGTTTGCCGCATTAGAGCAGTTCAAATAGGCAGCATGCTGTATATAAATAATTCTCTTTCTGATCAGCTGATGTAGATCTACACTCAGATACAGTGATATTAATACTCCGAGTGGAGCAGTGAGAATAATATGGAAAAAGATGATCCGCTGTGGCAAACCCTAACAGGAGCAGCTGAAAGAAGAAGAAGGTGCAGTGAGAGTAACAACGCTAAAGCAGCTATGGTATTTGGAATACTTTGGCGATTCCGTGGACCATTATATTGTTACAGGTTAATTACAATCAGATGCCTTAAACTAATAAACAATTTGCAGTTAATTTTAGTGTATATGATAAAGCCGCATCAGGGATGTGGATCTAAAAAAGAAAGGGAAACCACACTTGAACAAAAGCACTGCTTTGATGCTGGGTGCTGCCAGTTTGCAAAACTGAGAGGAGAACTTATGTACACCAGGGTTTTAGCTAGCGTGAAAATGTGCGTGGCTTTACGCCAAGTTTAGGTTTTATAGATCGTGATTTGAGCGTGGAAATGGGAGTACACAACATTTTTGTGCATACGCATTGTTTATATTGTAGCCCAGTGACTAATCAAATTTCAACCATGTCTCCTTTGCTTGATCAGGTTAAAGCCTGCTTCATCCACAAAAACAAAACCATGCCAAAAGGCACTAGGTTCTATCTCCAATATTCTCTAGAAAGAAAAAAAAGAAAGTTTACATTACATGAAGTTCAATACAGTAAAACAATGTCACAGTACATACTGTATAATAATTTGAATGCAATACAGTTTACTGAATACTACAGTAAATTATGGAGTATATAGTGTGATGTATGACTCAAACTAAATGAATACAGTAAATACACAGAGTCTATTACTATTTAACATGACTTCATGAAGTGCAGACCTACTTTAGCATATTGACAATTGAGCTCTTCACTCTGGCACTGTTCCATTCAAATGGTACCTCATAGACCTGTTTCAGTATTACCAAATTCCTCTTCAAAAGATGGGCAATAGTAGCTAAACTTACAGCACTGATATTTTAAAAGACATCTTTGTCTTGAATTGATATGGACTGGGTAATGTGATAGGAACGAAAGGATGCCACATCATTTGATGGAAATGAAAATTATCAACCTACAGAGGGTTGAATTCAAAGACACCCTGAAAATCAAAGTGAAAAAATGATGCGGCCGACTAGTCCATTTTGACAAAATTTCATTGCAACAACTCAAAATTGTACTCAGTAGTTTGTATGGCCTCCACGTGCTTGTATGCATGCCTGACAATGTTGGGGCATGCTCCTAATGAGACAACGGATGGTGTCCTGGGGGATCTCCTCCCAAATATGGACTAAAACATCAATAACAACAACAACAACAACATTTATTTATATAGCACATTTTCATACAAACAGTACCTCAAAGTGCTTTACATAATAAAGAATAGAAAAATAAAAGACACAATAAGAAAACAAAATAAATCAACATTAATTAACATCGAATAAGAGTAAGGTCCAATGGCCAGGGGGGACAGAAAAAACAAAAAAAAAACTCCAGACGGCTGGAGAAAAAAATAAAATCTGTGGGGATTCCAGACCATGAGACCGGCCAGCCCCTCTGGGTATTCTACCTAACATAAATGAAACAGTCCTCTTTCGATTTAGGGTTCTCACGGAAGGGCCTGATGATAATGGTCATGTAGACTTCTGCCTTTTAATCCATCCATCATTGCTGGAGCATCATGAAGCTTTGAGTAGGTGGAGGTGGCGCAGGCCACCACCACAAAGAAACTGGAAAAAGAAACAGAAAAAGAGAGTAGGGGTCAGTACGGATTTTAGAGCCACCATGAGTAGTTATTATGAGGAAATTGAACATACAGAGTATCAGAATTAAGTTAAATTAAGTTAAATTAAAGTTATAAAAAGGCCATGTTAAAGTAATATGTTTTCAGCAGTCTTTTAAACTGCTCTACTGTATTATCCTGGCGAATTCCTATTGGCAGGCTATTCTAGATTGTAGGTGCATAGCTGCAGAAAGCCGCCTCACCACTTCTTTTAAGTTTAGCTTTTGGAATTATAAGGAGACACTCATTTGAGGATCTGAGGTTACGATTTGGAATATAAGGTGTCAGACATGCCGATATATAAGATGGAGCGAGATTATTTAAGGCTTTATAAACCATAAGCAGAATTTTAAAGTCAATCCTGAATGACACAGGCAACCAGTGTAGTGACATCAAAACTGGAGAAATGTGTTCGGATTTTCTTTTCCCAGTTAGGATTCTAGCAGCTGCATTCTGCACTCGTTGCAAGTGATTTATGTCTTTTTTGGGTAGTTCTGAGAGGGGTGCCTTACTGTAATCTAGTCTACTGAAAACAAAAGCGTGAATTAATTTCTCAGCATCTTTCAATGATATAAGAGGTCTAACTTTTGCTATGTTTCTTAAGTGAAAAAATGCTGTCCTAGTGGTCTGATGAATATGCGATTTAAAATTCAGATTACAGTCAACAATTACCCCTAAACTTTTTACCTCCGGCTTGACTTTTAATCCTAGTGCATCAAGTTTATTTCTGATAACCTCATTGAATCCATTATTGCCAATTACTAAGATTTCAGTTTTCTCTTTATTTAGTTTGAGAAAATTACTATTCATCCATTCAGAAATACCAGTAAGACATTGTGTTAGTGTATCGAAAGAGTCAGAGTCATCAGGTCCTATTCATAAGTACAGCTGTGTGTCATCAGCATAGCTGTGGTAACTCACGTTGTAACCTGAGATAATCTGACCTAACAGAAGCATGTAGATTGAGAAAAGCAGTGGACCCAGGATAGAGCCTTGTGGAACACCATATCGGATATCATGTGTCTTTGAGATGTGATTACCACAACTCACAAAGAATTTTCTACCTGCCAGGTAGGATTCAAACCAATTTAAGACACTGCCAGAGAGGCCCACCCATTAACTAAGGCGATTTCTAAGAAATACATTGTCTTTGTTGTTCTAAGGCATCTTGCCTGTGCTGGTTGCTCTGGCGTGATGTATATATTTCTCCTTCTGTGCGTTGGTTTGAGTATGTGGGCCAGTGAGACTGCTTCTGTTGGTTGAAGCTAGGCTGTATGTGCCTTTTCCTTTTATCGGGAGGCTTATGTTGAAGTGAAGGAAAAAGGAGGTGTAAAATGGTAGTGTCGTAATGCAGTTTTAGTCAGTAACAAAGAATGTACCAAATAAATAGTCAAATACCACAATCCATAATTGGTCACATTGAAGAACTGAAGATTTGAAGATAAGCCTAAGGCCAAAACTCTGCCAGAAAAATGGATTCCTCACTATTGTTGTGGAGGGATATAGTAGTTGTTTATATTGAGCACAGATGCACACAAGCTAAATAATATAAGGATATAAGTACATACACATATATCTTTAACATATCTGTTTATCATAGCTGTTAAAAATAAACATTCTTTATATATTAGACTAGCAAAATACCCGTGCTTCGCAGCGGAGAAGTAGTGTGTTAAAGAAGTTTTGAAAAAGAAAAGGAAACATTTTAAAAATAACATAACATGATTGTCAATGTAATTGTTTTGTGACTGTTATGAGTGTTGCTGTCATTAGGATTTGATTATCATTATTTCTTTCAATCAGGTTCATATTTGGAGGATGTGTTGTGTTCAAGTTATACTCCGTGTTTGTCAACCGTTGTAAACATAATAGGTTTCATTCATTAAAGTGTTCACTACCCAAATCGGTACACGTAAATCTAAGATATTTAACAGGCATTCCTGGTATTAAGTTGTGGAATTGCCTGCGAATATTTAGAGGCAGCGTGTCTATGAACTTAATTTAAACTTAAGCTTTACACCTTGCTTTCCTTTTGATAAGTCTACAAAGGCTTGTTCAGATTCAGAGGGTTGTTCCTTTCTTACTGCATCAATAAACAGCTCATCTTCCTCTTTATCTGAGACATCACACACTGTATGCACGAGTTTACCTTTCCCAGTCCTGCAAACTTTAGTGAAGTGGTTCAATTTACCACATTTTTTGCACTGTGTTCCTTTAGCTGAACATTGACTTTTTCCACCGTGTGCTTTGTTTCCGCAGTACCTGCACTTATGAATATGCTTGTGTGCATCACATGCTTCATATTCTTTTGTTGCCTTCTCAATTGTGTAATGCGTTTTTTGTTCAGCGTTCTTTGGAGCTCTTGCTTTTTGTGTGCATACTGCGTTCACAGTCAGTTCATGTGAGCCACTCGGAGTACATGCATCGAAGGTTCTCAGCTCTGGTTGTGCTATCGCAATCTTGCAATGTCCACGGCTTTTTTTAACGTTAGCTCAGACCCGGCACTTAGAACTTTCTCTCGCACTTTTGCTGAGTTTGTGCCAAACACTATTTTATCTCTGACCATTGTCACAGAGGACCGGGACACTGCCTGGTTGGACAATATTTCTCCTCAGCCACGAGAGGGCAGTCGCCCGGAGCTATTTGGGAGCCACAGGGATGGAGTTGGGACACTCTGTATGAGAGGACATGGCCACTGCCAGGGCGCGTCCGGACAATTAGAGAAGCCTGGATGGCAGCACTTCCGCCACACCAGGAAGTGCACACGAGGACACCCGGAGTTCATCTGGGTCATAATAAAGGGGAAGCCTCCCTCCAGTAGACGAGCCAGAGTTGGGAGGAAGGAGACGAAGCTTGTGAGGAGGACAGGAGGTCAAGGAAAGTGAAAGAGAAAGAGAAAGAAGAAGAAGAAGAAAAAAGAAGAAGAGTTGGTGCTTGAAGACATTGTGGTGCTCGAATAGTTAATAAAAAGAAGTGTGTTTTGGACATTCTGGTGTCGGTCTGTCTGTGTCTGGGGGTACGCTTTCCACACCATCTCATCTTCGTTTGCATAAGCACAGTCCTTCACCAGCAATTTTAACTCCATTACAAAGTGATCAAAAGTCTTGTTTATACCTTGCATCTTCTCAATAAACTTGTATCTCACGAAAATCTTATTTGTCTTAGGCATGACAAACACCTCGTAGCGGCAGCGTGTCTATTGGATTGCTGCTGACGGACGGCCTTATATGGGCAGGCACTCAATTACGTGGGAGGTGTGGGTTTAGGGGATGCAATATAGGCAGGCAGCCAACTACGTGGGAGGCATGGTGATGGGTGATGTAACTCCGCCTCACACAGCGACTGAGCTGCAGGCTATGGCCGTATATATGTACGTAAGTAGGATTCAGTTATGACCGTTACGCGTAGAATTTCAAAATGAAACCTGCTTAACTTTTGTAAGTAAGCTGTAAGGAATGAGCCTGCCAAATTTCAGCCTTCTACCTACACGGGAAGTTGGAGAATTAGTGATGAGTCAGTGAGTCAGTGAGTCAGTCAGTCACTCAGTGAGGGCTTTGCCTTTTATTAGTATAGATATGTACTGTTCCCTTATATGGCTGGCACCATGTGCACTCCTGGCTCAGTTCTATGTGGCTAATTTGCATGTATAATTAACCATGTGCTGCAGCCACAATACAACACAGGCATTAAATGAGATTTCCTGCTTTGCATCCCCTTATCAGAAAACACTAGACAGGCTGTGTAATAGTAAAAACTAAAGATGTATTACTATTTTCAAGGGGTTTCTTCTTGATGGAAGAAGAAAGTCCAAAGCATCTGCACATGATCTTGTGAAATAATAAAGACGTGCATGCTGCACAGGGACTTCACAATGGAATGAGCCAGTCCCACATCACCACTTTGTGGCATGGCAAATGTGTTCCCCAAGAGTGTAACTCTGTGAATACAATGATCTATATTTTATTTACTTATTGCTAGTTTGTGGCCATTTGTTGTATTTTATTTGTGGTATTCGTTCCCTCTGCTTCTTTTGTTGTGTGATGCATGGTTAGGTAGTGATTAGCACTGAATCTTCACAACTCATATCACATGTTTATCCACAATAATT
>NW_024385628.1:0-12085 GCF_016835505.1 Polypterus senegalus
TATTTTACAAGCCTTAAATTTTACACCGTGAGTTTGTGAGGCTCAAGGACTGTGTGAGCAACACTGCACCACCACAAGGAGCAGGCCTGTCGGCTTTTGTCTTCACTCTGCACACCTCTGATTATAAATACAACAGCAGGTCAGGCCACTTGCAGAGATTTTCAGATGATTCTGCACTGATGTAGGTATTGATAAGGGAATGAGACGGGGAGAGGAGTCAAGTCGAGAACTTTGAGAATTGTCTACAACTTAACATCAGTCAAACCAAGGAACTGGTCATTGACTTTGCTGATGCAAAGAGTCTCTATGGCCGGTCGCTATTCAAAGAACTAGACGTAGAGGTGGTCCACTTCTATGAATACTTCAGGGTCCAAATTAATGACAGGTTGGAATACAGAGGATCTAGAGAAGAAAGTACCAAGACTGCATTCCTTTCAGGCTGGAAGTGACGTCCTTCACATTTTCTATAATGCTGTCATGGCCATTGTGCTGTGTTGGGGTGTTGACATCACTTCCAGAGAGGACCACTGAATATCAACAAGCTCACTAAAAGGGTGAGCTCAGTTATAGAATGCAGTCTGGACACATAAATGCGTGTCATTATGAACAATGCTACACGTCCACTCTGTGATGTCAGGCCAACGAGTCATTCAGTAGAAGTGTGTGAGTGCGACGGGGACTCCATTGTACCAATAGCAATATGCCTGGATGAACAGCGGGGTGGACTGGGACTGACAAGTCAGAAGGCTTTATTTTTTTCAGTAGTCTTCCTTTTTGAGTCATTCTGGTGTATATTCAGACCATAGTGTGTGTGTGTGTGTCTATATTTAGAACATTTAGAACATTAGAACACCCTGTTGTAGATGAGAACAGGCCATTCAGCCAAACAAAGCTCGCCAGTCCTATCACTTATTTCTTCCAAAAAGACATCAAGTCAAGTTTTGAAAGTCCCCAACAACAACAACAACAACAACATTTATTTCTATAGCACATTTCATACAAATAATGAGCTCAAAGTGCTTTACATGATGAAGAAAAGAAAAATAAAAGACAAAGCAAGAATTTTAAGTAAGAATTAAAATAAGACAAAACTCATTAACACAGAATAAGAATAAGGTCTGATGGCCAGGGAGGACAGAAAAAACAAAAAAACTCCAGATTGGCTGGAGAAAAAATAAAATCTGCAGGGGTTCCAGACCACGAGATCACCCAGCCCCCTCTGGGCATTCTACCTAACATAAATGAAACAGTCCTCTTTTTATTTAGGGTTCTCTTGGAAGGACTTGATAATGATGGTCACGTAGACTTCTGACTTTTAATCTATCAATGTAGGGACATCATGGTGCTTTGATTAGGTGGTTATGGTGGAGCAGACCGCCACCACAGAAAACCGGAAAAAGAAACAGAAGAGACTAACGTCTTACTGTCTACCAAACTACTTGGTCTATTATTCCAAGCGTCTATCATTCTTTGTGTAAAGAAAAACTTCCAAATGTTTGTGTGAAATTTCCCCCTCACAAGATTCCAGCTGTGTCCCCGTGTTCTAGATGAACTCATTTTAAAGTCACGTCTCGATCCACTGGACTAATCCCCTTCATAATTTTAAACAGTTCAGTCAGGTCTCCTCTTAGTCTTCTTTTGTTTAAACTGTAAAGGCTCAGCTCTTTGAATCTTTCCTCATCACTCATCTCCTGTAGCCCTGAATCAGCCTAGTTGCTCTTCTCTGCACCTTCTCTTGTGCTGCTATGTCCTTTTTGTAGCCTGGAGACCAAAACTGTCCACAGGACTCCAGATGAGGCCTCACCAGTGTGTTATAAAGCCTGAGCAGAACCTCCTGTGACTTGTACTTCACACATCAAGGCACTATATAACCTGACATTCTGTTAGCCTTCTTAATGGCTTCTGAACACTGTTGGGAATTTGATAGCTTAGAGTCCACTATGACTCCTCAATCCTTCTCATAAAGTGGACTCTTGATTTTCCGACCGCCCATTGTGTATTCAAACCTAATATTTTTACTTCCTATGTGTAATACTTTACATTTACTGACATTAAATTTCATCTGCACAAATCTGCCCAAGCCTGTCTGCTATCCAAGTCCTTCTGTGATGATATAACGGATTCCAAATTATCTGCTAATCCACCTATCTTGGTATCATCTGCAAACTTAACCAGCTTTTACTTATATTCCTATCTAAATCATACATATATATATATATATATATATATATATATATATATATATATATATATATATTTAAAATAGCAGTGGCCCCAGCACTGACCAATTTGGAACACCACTCTTAACATTGGCCAGATGAATATATTTATTCATCTATTTATTTATTTATTTTTATTTAACTCTTTTAGGGCTAATTATTTTATTTTTTTTTTGTTCTTTTTCTCTCAGGGCTGAATATTTTTTCAAAAACTAACTTTTTTAAAAAAGAACACAAAGCAATTGTTTAACATATTAAATCAGCAAAAAATATTTACTTTTGACAAATGTTCCTGTCTTGCATGTTGTATGAGCCTGCATACTTTCTGATTTCACAACCATGTTACACAGCAAAATTCTGCCAAGTCTGATATCGCTCAAAGCAGACAATTGCATGCATTGCCACATTACACTGCTCACAATATGTGTTGCACTGGTGCCTTCTTTTTCAATTGTCTGTTTCTGCAATTTCTCAGATATAGTGTTAGTGTGTACTGTAGAGAGAGACAAGTCACCCGTTTGACATGCCGTGCCACTGCCACCAAGTTTTCCGCTCACATGAAAACCAGATTGTCACATCTTTTCATCTTCAGCCTGTGAAGGCCTGTGTCTCCTGTCCACCCTCACTGTGCCACAAGCTCAAATTCTCCTGCTCTGTAGTTCCAAGAACAATTCTGGTGATGTTTAAAAGTTGTCCAAATGTACACAACATGACCCAAATGTTCATAGCCCTGAAGCAGCACCAGCACAACCTGACTTTCCAAGGGACAGTTCTCTCTTTGAAAGAAATACTTTCCTGTATATGTGATGACAGTTTATTTTACAATACCGTTTATTTGTTGTATAGCCCAAAATCACACAGGAAGTGCCGCAATGGGCTTTAACAGGCCCTGCCTCTTGACAGCCCCCAGCCTTGACTCTCTGAGAAGACAAGGAAAAACTCCCAATAAAACCTTGTAGGAAAAATGGAAGAAACCTCGGAAAGGCAGTTCAAGAGAGACCCCTTTCCAGGTAGGTTGGGGTGCAGTGGGTGTCAAAAGAAAAGGGGTCAATACAATACAATACACAGAACAGAACAATTCCTTAAGACAGCATAATAATAAAATTTTAGAAGTACGGTTTAACAGTAGATGATATGACATAATTAGATTTGGATATTTTTAGAGTCCTGGAGACCTCATCCATCTAGCTGCCTCCCCATTTGGCCATGCCACGGCTGAAACGTTGCTCCGATGAAAGGACCCCTCTTTCCCATGATTCCTGTGATCCTCCATCAGGGATGACTTTACCATAGGCAGGCAAACAACTTGGCAGGTGGGCGTGGCACCAATGCCACATTTGGGTACCGAGAAAGAAACAGAATAGGTGAGGGTTAGTATTCAAATATAATTATCATGTTACTTATGTTATAGTGCTAATGACTAACAACAGAGATGCAGTATGTACAGTTAATCAGCAGCTCTAGTCAGGATATGCTAAACTGAAGTAGTGAGTCTTCAGCCGGGATTTAAAGGCTGAGACCAAGGGGCATCTCTTATGGAAGCAGGAAGACCATTCCACAGTTTAGGGGCCCTGTAACTAAAACTCGACCTCCCACTGTTATTTTATTAATCCTTGGAATCCTAAGCAGACCGGCATCTTGAGATCTTAATGTGCTCAGGTTTGTAAGTCATGATAAGTTCAGACAAGTAAGCGGACCTTGGCCATTTAATGCTTTATATGTTAAAAGGAGGATTTTGAAATCTGCCCTAAACTTAACTGGGAGCCAGTGTAAAGATTTAAGAACTGGGGTTATGTGTTCATATTTTCTTGTTCTTGTAATAATTCTTGCAGCGCATTTTGGATTAACTGGAGGCTGTATAGAGAACAGTTTGAACAGCCAGTGAACACCGCATTGCAGTAGTCAATCCTACTAGAGATAAATGCATGAATTAATTTCTCACAATCCTGTTTATTTAGAAAGCGCCTTAATTTCCTAATATTTTAAGATGGAAAAACATGTTTTGGACGACTTTGTAATATGTGCTTTAAATGACATGCTAGAGTCAAAGATAACTCCTAGATTGCGGGCTGATTCAGTAAAATTAATTGGGATTCCAACTGAGTTAAATGATGACAAAATATTGCTGTGATCAGCGTCATTCCCTCCAACAATTAACATCTCTGTTTTATCTGTATTTAAAGACAAGTAGTTCTCATTCATCCATTCCTTTAATTCACTAACACAACTAATTAAAGACAACATCGGAGAAACTTCATTTGATTTAAATGAAAGGTATAACTGGGTGTCATCTGCATATGAGTGAAAATTAACATTATGTTTCCTAATGAGAGATCCCAGTGGAAGCATGTAAAGTGAAAACAGTAAAGGTCCCAGTACTGAGCCCTGCAGGACACCATATTGAACTTCTGTGTATAATGATGGAGTACTGTCAGCACATTTCTGTACATACTGGAATCGATTTGATAAATAAGAACTGAACCAAGCGAGCACGGGCCTGTAAGCCCAACATCGCTTTCTAGCCTGTGCAGTAAAATAGAATGGTCAATGGTGTCAAATGCTGCACTTAAGTCCAACAACATAATTACAGTGGAATTTCCTTCATCAGAGGATATCAGAATGTCATTTACAACCCGTGTTAGTGCCGTTTCTGTACTATGACCAGTGAAAGCCAGACTGGAATTGATCAAATAAATTGTAATGCATAAGGTGTGACTGATAGCTGACTGGCAACTACTTCTTTTTAGAGAGAAATGGTAAATTTGAAATAGGCCTATAGTTATTTAGTATGTGTGGGTCTAGGTCTGACTTTTTAAGTAAAGGTTTAATGACTGACACTTTTAGTGCATCAGGTACTGTGCCATGCAGTAATGAACTATTGATAATGTTTAGAATAGGCTGCAAGAACATCCATTGCACTTTTTACTAGTTTTGTTGGCACTGGATCTAGGGAACAAGTAGTGGGCTTCATTTTAGTAATTAAAGTTAAGACTTCCTGCTCAGTTACAGGATTAAAATTATTAAAGTGCTGAATGCAATGTGCGGCAGGGTCTGCTAAGCTAGTATTTGGTTTGTACTGTGATGCTGAGATCTGGGATCTTATATTTTTAATTTTCTCATTGAAGAAGTTCATAAAGTCTGTACTGCTAATATCTGTTGGTATTTTGCACTGTTGATCTGAATTCCCATTTGTTAATTTAGCCACTGCTCTAAAAAGTACCCTAGGATTTTTATTATTGCTATCTATTAATGTAGAATAGTATTCTGAGCGAGCTTTAAAGAGGGCTTTTTTATATTTATTTACACTCTCTGTCCATGCAATTTGAAAGACATGTAGCTTTGTTGTTCTCCATCTGCGCTCCAGTTTTCGACACTCTAATTTAAGAGCTCGAGTATTTTCATTAAACCAGGGAGAGTTTCTATGTGCTTTGATCACTTTTGTTTTAAGGGGAGCCACTGTGTCCAGAGCATCTCTCAAGGTCACATTATAATGTGATATTAGCTGATCTAAATTTGTTTTCCACGTTTACATTTGATGTTAACTGATCTAAATGGTTTTCCACAATTACACTCGACTTACTCAAGGTATCTATAAATTTTGAAGCAGAATTACAATCTAGATGTCGCACTGTCTTTGTTTTAATCTGTGAGTGCGTTGGCATGGGCAGAACTAAATCAAATGTAATTAAGAAGTGATCGGAAATAACTACATTTAATGGAGTAATATTTAAATTTTGAATTTCAACTTTGTAAGTTATAATTAAATCTAATGTATGGTTATGATTATGAGTTGGACCTTTGACAATCTGACAAAATCCTACTGAATTTAACAAATAAGTAAAACATTTGCTAAAAGTGTCAGTTTCCACATCAATGTGTACATTAAAATCCCCATCAGAACTACATGATCATAATTTATAGCCAAATCAGACAGAAGGTTGCTAAATTCAGTCATGAACAATGAATATGGCCCTGGTGGTCTGTAGACTAGCACTATAATTGTGTTGGAATCTGTTTTAATATTTAAAATGAATGCCTCAAAGGATGTAAAGTTGCCTAAATTTTTAGGAGTGATTTGCATTTTGTTACAATGAATTATTCCAAGGCCTCCTCCTCGACCAGAATCTCTAGACTTATGAAGGAACGAGTATCCATCTGGTGACGCCTCAGCTAGGGAACAGTGTCACATTTACTAAGCCAGGTTTCAGTAAGAAGACACAGATCAGATTTTGTACTTAATATATATCATTTACCAAAACAGCTTTAGTGCCAAGAGAGCGAATGTTCAATAAACAGCATTTAAAACTGCATGGTTCTTTCTGAACTGCTGATATATTTTTGTTTTAATTTGAATTAAATTTCTATTACAGATGCCCTGGTGGAGTGTCTGGTTTTATCCCTTGGTCTAATTATACACCTTATTTTTGGTTATCAATTAATTTATGGTTTGTTTCAAGACTAAATTTACTGGATGCCCCACAACAGGGATTATGGGTAACAGCTTCAGGAAAATAACAGGTGGGATAAACAACAGCCTGTGATTTAAGATCACATGACTGCGGCCTGGATGGTGCTCTAATCAGTCAACCAGGCAGTTTTGCTGCCATATTTTGGGATAATACATAAGATCCCCTCCAGTTAGGATGAAGACCATCTCTTCTGAAAAATCCAGGCCTTTCCCAAAAATCATCCCAATTGTTCACAAATGCTATGCTTTTATTTGCACACCAGGTTTCTAGCCAGCAGTGAAAGGAATGCAATCTGCTATAAATCACATCCCTCTATATAATCTTGGTAAGGGACCAGATACAATTAAATTCCGACATTTTGTTTTAGCTTTGGTGCATAGAGATGAAGTTCCGCTTTAATACCTCAGATTGCTGTAAATAAATATCATTAGTGCCGACATGCAGCAATAAGGTAGATACTTCATAAATGCAACACGGTCCAATCGGCCTTTATGCCAGAAATCTTGGCCCCTGAGGCACTTAACATTTGGAATTCTAACATTCCGCACTATGGAATCGCCAATTATGAGCACTTTATTATTCTCAGTTTCCACAGGGCGCTCTGCGGAGAGCTGAGAACCTGTTCTGGGTCCGAATTGGTGACCTGGGGGCTGGGGGACTAAATTTTGGATTCTTAGACCCCGTCTTACTGTTACCCACTGCCCTGTGGCTGAATTGGTGCTGCTGACGGCGCACTGACTACAGTGAGGAGAGACTGAATCGAATCAGAAGTAGCCGAATTGTCTAAACAAACCGAGTTGATCCAATTTTCGGCTTGCCTAAACGCTATCAGATTCCTAACGTGGTCCTCCAATTTGCGTATTTTCCCGACCAACTCCAAATTAACTAAACACTTTTGGCAGGGGATTAGTTAATTTCTCACTGCTCCAGTTATTCTCCTGGTCGGCTGCCGGCTTTACTCCAGTTGATCTTAATGGGTGCTTGCTAAGGGCTACGTGCCTGTGGGGACGCTGCCTCTCTGTGCTTCCGCTCGCTGATCCATTCTGTCAGCGATGACTTTCAGGCAAAAACCAGTGTTTGCTTCTGCCAGTACAAAATCCTTTATGTCATATTTTGTGGGCTTGTCTGGGATATATTGGTGGAAAAAAAGGTGTCCCTTGTCTTTTATCATAGATTCATCCACAGACAAATCATGGCCAGGCTGCTAAAATTGTTTCTATGTTGGTCCCACAATGTCAAGCAGGGGATGAACTTTATACATGGAGTTATAGCCGGGCTCACCCCTTGGGATTTGCTTCTGGTTATCACAGAAGTGAATAAAACTTTACAGCAGCAGCGCGTACCTATCATCACGTGGCATAACCTGTCCAAAATCACCAGGGGACAAAGCACGTTTGGACCAATGCCCCCTGAAGTTATGTTACTAGTCTAATCACATCTCTATTTGTAATGCCACAAAGCCCTTCATCTCATCTTTTGTTGTGTTTTTCCTCTTTGAAAAAACAAGAATGCGGTGCAAGCGCAGCCCATCCATCCATCCATCCATCCATTTTCCAGCCTGCTATATCCTAACTACAGGGTCATGGGGGTCTGCTGGAGCCAATCCCAGCCAACACAGGGCGCAAGGCAGGAAACAAACTCTGGGCAGGACGCCAGCCTACCGCAGGGCACACATACACACACTAGGGACAATTTAGAATCGCCAATGCACCTAACCTACATGTCTTTGGACTGTGGGAGGAAACTCACACAGACACAGGGAGAACATTCAAACTTCACGCAGTGAGGACCCAGGAAGACAACCCAGGTCTCCTAACCACGATGCAGCTGCACTACACACTGCGCCACTGTACCGCCGACAAGCAAAGCCCACAATTCAAAATTTCTCTCCATACCTGTTTGTCTCATCTGACAGTAGCTGAAAAGCAGCAGGAAAAGAACAGCCTGAAGTAGACCAGTGGCTTGTAATATGTCGTGTCCAACAGCAAGCCATGCTCTCTTGTGAAGTCTGGTAGGCAGTTTGGCTTCCACGGATCAATGTCTCGGTATTCCTCCCACACGAACCTCGCCGTAGGTGCATTGGCTGTGCGAAGCTGGCAGTCGATCAGCTGATACCAGTTCCTCACTCTCTTGTTCGATCTCCTGAGGATTTTCTTTTCTTCACTCCTTCTCTCCCTTGTGAGATGATGATGCCATCTTGCAATTTACATTTTGTAACTCACGCACACGCATGGATTAGTTGCTGAGTCAATGAGTCTAACATTCCTCCGAGCAGAGAGGGAATGCCTGTGACGTATTTGTCACTATTAACAGCTGATTGTTGTCCTCTACCCCTGGATTTCAACTTTTGTCAACTTGCACCCTCAACCCCACCTGTTGACAAAAGTCGACATCCGCCCTAAAAGAGTTAACAAGTTTCCATAAAAAGCGAAATTTCCCACCATGATTGATGGCAACATTGTCCTGGCTGCTCAAACAAGTGTCTTGGCGCTCATCCAGGGACGTAAGGGTGACCAGCAATGCTCCCTTTGGTTTCACCTGCGCTGCTTTCATGTTTTTTTCTGTGCAGACAACTCCTTTAGCTCCCCCAATGGACTGGTGTGCTGTGCCCAGAATGGTCTCTCCTGTCAGACCACCGTAAACTGTACTGGCGCTCAGGACCACTGCTTCATAACTGGTGAGCATTTTATTTGTTATTTTTAATTTTACAATTGTTGACAGCTTTTGGTTTTCTTTCTGTTCTCCGTTTAAGCTAAACTTGACCACATACAGAGAGAGCCTTCAGAAAGTACTCTTACCCTTCACTGTTGTCACGTTCTGTTACGTTGTGCTAAAATCATTGAAATTCAATGTTTCCCTAAGCAAACAGCACTCAATACCCCCAGGATGACCAAAAAACAGGATTTTAGGAATGATTAAAAATAAAAAATAAGGAAATATCCCATTGACACAAGATTCAGGCCTTCGCTAGTCTGGCTCAGATGCATCCCATTCTGTTGATGATGGTTGAGATGTTTGGGGTCTCCCTGTGGTCAACTCCCCTGACTGGACCCGTCTATAGAAGTGTAGAGCCAACATCTGGGGAAGGCAACAAAAAGCTCTGCAGCATTAAAGTGCACATTGTCCTCCATACTTCATAAAAGGAAGACATTTGGAACAAACACAACCCTTCCTGGAGTTGTCTATCTGATGAACCTGAGTAATCGGAGATGAAGGACCTTAGTAAGAGAGATGACCAAGAACTTGATGGCTGAGCTCCAGAGAACCTGTGGGGAGACGAGAAGCTTCCAGAAGGACAACCTTCCCTGCCCTAGTCTGAGCTTTATGTCAGAAGAGCCAGAAAGCACATGAGATACAAGATTCTGCAGTCTGATGAAAAAACATGAAACTGTTTGGCTTCAGTTCTAAGTGTCACGTCTGGAGGAAACCAAGCACCACTCGTCACTTTCACAATGCCATTTTAACGGTGGCGGCATCATGGCGTGGGTTTGCAGTGACTGGAAGACTAAAGGGAAAGCTGAATAAAGTAAAAAGAAATATCCACAAGGTGCTCAGAGCGCTGTGGACTTCATGCTGGGCTGAAAACAAAGAAAAGGAAACACAAAGCAAAGTTAGGAGAGGCTTAGGATCAACTCTACGAATGTCCTTGAGTGGCCCAACAAGAGCCCAGACTTGAACATCTCTGCAGAGACCTAGAAAATACCCGTCCACCGATGGTCTCCATCTAACCAGACAGAAGATGACAACTGCAGAAGATCCCCAAATCCAGGTGTGTAAAGCAGGAAGACTCCAGGCCAAAGGGGCTTCAGTGAGTAAAAGGGTCTGAATATTTGTGTCAATATGGGATGTCAGGTGTTCATTTTAAAGTTCCTAAAGTTTTAGCTTGTTATTCTGCAGTACGGCGTGCTGTTTGATGAGGAAAAAATTGAAATGATTTTAGCACAAGGCTGTAACCTAACAACAAGTGTAAAGAGTGACGGACCGAGTACTTCTGAAGGCGCCGCTCTTCATTAGCAGGTCACGGACAAACATCGTGCGTTCTGCAGATCTTCACAAAGCCATCCCTGATGATGAAGTCTCACTGTCTGTCGATTGTAAATGTTTGGATAGAAAGCACAACTGTACATCTAAACAGCCCAGAATGCACTGCAATCTGAACGTGTTACTCATTCTTATGCAGTGCTTCATGTTACACTTTTGTATTATATCGTTTCTTCACGGCCGTCTTGTTCTCTCTGTGGGATCGTCTCTTACATAAACGCTGCATGGAAGGACCTAAGAGCCCCAGGCGCTGCTCTGCTGCATCACTGACTTCTCCATTTTGTCTTGAATGTACCAGAAGTGCTAACGCCTTTAATGGCTACCAGCTGTGTTTTCTTGTTGCAGTCCCTAATATGGTTTGTATTCAAACTCTCATTATTTTTCAGGTGATGGACCACATTTCCTCATGGGATGTGCCTCCCAAAGTGTTTACTGACGGAGATGAATGGCTCCCTTATCAGCTGGAGTGCTGTCAGGGGACCTCTGCAATGTCCCTTGTAAGAAAGTTTGTTCCTCCATTGTGGTGTTTTGAAGGTTAGTGCCTGGCGTGTCCCCCCACCTGTCTGAGAGGACACTTTCTGGGGTGGCACTGGTGCCTTGTGATGCTTTGAGGGGTCCCTTCTTAGCAGGGCTTGCATGTATTCTCTGTGGGTGTTTGGACTTCTGCACACATTGGGATGATACGCTGTCAGGTCAAACGCGACGGACCTGATAAGGAAAACTGTTTTGAAAATGGATGGATAAAAAACATGGTCTTCGACATGGGAATCATTAAAAAATAAAAATAAAATAACTACAAATAATAACAAAAAAACATTTATTACAGAAGCATGAAAATATCAGCTTGGTGCATCGTGCAGAAGTCGTGTTGTATAATCCAGAGGTAGAAGTTTAAACCATCATGAGGCTGCACATCAGAGAGCACCAGTATGGCATTCAAGTCCTCAAAATGCCACTGCAATCTGGGAAAGTAAAGAAAAAAATCAAAATACGTTAAACTTTAGTATGTGGCGTCAGGTGGAATCCAAGAAAACATTCCTGTGTGAATATCTGAGAAACCTCAGACACTGATGGTCTCAGCCAAATGCAGCCGAGTGAGAAGAGCGTCTTTATAACCAATGGGCCTCCAAAAGTAGCGTCTGAGACTCAAAACTGCAGTGGTGGCCCCGCGTGTTTCACGTCACAGACCTGAGAGGAGATGACTGGCAGCTTCTGACAATGACTCCTTCTATCACTAATGTGCCCAACGTCTTCTGTGTCTCCATCCATTTTCAAGCACTCAGCTTCAATTCACAGGTGCAGGGACCACAGCCAGTTCACAGTTCATCATTCTTTTCTTTTCTTTTTAAATAAGTT
>NW_024385629.1:0-4279 GCF_016835505.1 Polypterus senegalus
ACTGCCGGCCAGAAAACCTGAGCTGTACATACTGCAGGACACACAACATATAAGCGTGCCCTCGATGGCCGAGAGCAGATAGAACTTACATTAAGTGTTGAAGTCATCTTTGCCGTTTTATAGGTGCTTGGCTTTCCGTGTTCAGCTGAATCACTGTCCTTTAAGTTTCCACCACCAGCTGGCGATCGACTTTAATTTCTCTGCGGTTATTTCTCTGGTCAGCTGCGGCTTTACCTCAGGTAGACTTGCTGGGTGCTTTCGAAGGGACTACGTGCCTGTGGGAGCGCCTCCAGCTCTCTGCTTCCAGCTTCGCTGATCAGCTCTCTGCTTCCGCTAGCTGATCGCTCTGCTGCTCACAGCAGCTCCCCAGCAGCTAGCAGCCTGCTATCACATCCCCGCCTGATGGAGCTCAGCTCGGGAAAAAGCTCTCCTCAGCTCTAGGCTCCTTATCTGCGTGTGAGGGTGCCTGGGTTTTGTATAGAGTAAATAATACAGTATATTGTTATTTGGAATACATGCACACAAACACATAGGCGGTGGTGGATAATGTCTTCTTAGTATCTTGTTGTCACTTGATTTTTTGTGTTTTAGTTTTATTCTTGAATAAAAACACAATTGTTTCATTATTTTATATTCCAGTAACCACTTGAATGAGATTGGAGCGTTTGAGTGTCTCCTGATATGCCTTCAGCTGATATCTTTTACAGGTAAGCAAAACTTTACACTGACTGTTTCAGACTGCTAATCAATGGCTTCTTCTTTTTGGCCACATACACCGTCATCATGGCACTGCCAGATCTAAACAGCAGCATGGTGAATTCTACATAAACATGAAAGTTTATGGCCATTTATTACCATTTAAAACTACTCATTATGTCATCCCCAGAAATTGTGAAGATGATTATCATGATTAAAGCAACAACATTTATTTACATAGCACATTTTCATACAAATGATGTAGATCAAAGTGCTTTAGAAGATGAAGAAAGAAAAGAAAAATATAAAATAAAATTAGGCAATACTAAGTAACAAAAGAATAAAGTAAAGTCAAATGGCCAGGAGGACAGAAAAACAACAACAAAAAAAAATTAGAGGCTGGAGAAAATAAAAACTAAATCTGCAGGGGTTCTGAGGGCATGAGACCACCCAGCCCCACTGGAATCTACCTAATATAAATGATGTAAATCAGTCCTCATGGTTTACAGGTTTTATCTAAAGAAATTAGATGATGATGGACATGTGGACATTTTGGCCTTCCTTCCATGATGAAGTGACCATGGTGCTTTGAACAGAGGGGTTTGATGCGATCACCCCCAAGAAAAATGGAATAAAACAACAAGTAGGGTTTAATGGGTGGGGAAATTTGGAGTAAACTAATTAAAATGCATATACAGAACATCAGGTTACACTAAAATGAAAGCGTTAAAAACAAAATTAAAATAATGATTTTTTAGCTGTTTTTAAAATGCTCCACCATATTAGCCTGGCAAATTTCTATTGTTAGCTATTCCAGATTTTAGGTGCATAACAGCAGAAGGCTGCCTCATTTTTTTAAGTTTAGCATTATAGTAGCATTCAATTGAAGATCAAAAAGTTACAATTTGGAGTGTAAGGTGAAAGGCATTCTGAAATAGTTTCAATGATTTATGTCTTTTTTTGGGTAGTCCTGGGGAGGTACATTATGGTAATCTAGTCAACTAAAAAAAGCATGAACAAAATTTTTTCCAGCATCTTACAGGTTATAGGGTCTTTTTTTTGCTATATTTCTTAAATTGAAAAATCTGTCTAGATGATCTGATTAATATGTGATTTAACTTGAGGTCAGGGCAATAATTGCCCTAAATTCTTTAGTTCTTCTTGACTTTCAACCTAATGGATCAAGTTTATTTCTAATATCCTCATTATGTCCATTTTCCAATCACTAGATTTCTGTTTTCTCCTTATTTACTTTGTGGGGAATGGTAACAGATAAATTCATCCTGCAGAGGAAGTATGAGGGGCATCTTGATTGAGGTACTTTTGTGCTCAGCTTCCAGTTGTTGTGATGTTGTTTCAGCAACAATAATTGGTTTCCTTAACTCTACCTGATTTCTTGCATGTTTCAAATCGCTGACCTGATATGTATTACTGTAAGCCTTCCTTAAATAATAAATATTACGCAATCCAAGTTTATTATTAATGCATAAATAGAGTGATGTTTTCCTTAGAAGTCTTCCACACATTATTTGATGTATAATTATGATGGTTGTATACTCTTAGACCTTGAAATCATTAAACCTACTGAAATTAAATGAATCAAACTATCTGATTTTTTGCCACCTCTTTTTTCCAGCACAATCCTGTCCTTTACAATCCCCTTTCACTTTCCTCTAGGTGGAAGGTTTAGACTGAGAGAAATGATCTTGGGTTATGGGCTGAAGGTGGTAGCGTTTTAAGAGTGATTCAGAATGCATCAACTCTATGTAGAAAATTGACATCCAGATGATTTTTGGGTAAATTTACTTACATTTTGCTTTGTTCAAGTCTATGGAACAAACAACAAACCCTCAAGGATTTAAACATTCATTTTAATTATGTTTATGATGTCTCATGCCCTCATCCCGGCTGAATTACAGCTACCATTTTGTAGTTCATGAATTGGGCATTGATTAAGGAGAAAGAGATGGACCACTTGTACCCAAAAAAATATGTTCTCTATTTTCTTTAACTGTTAAATTGTAGTTCCCAAAGCAATAAAAAATGGCCCTTCAAAAAATAAAAGAATGCTAATAAAAAATGTATTACTATCAAAAGATGTAAAAAGTGCACATATAAAATCCACTTCCAAGCCTTGAAATTAATTCTCTTCTTCCATTATTCCTTCAGTCAAAAGACTAATCCACATGTATTCTCTTTGTTCTCTTTGCCATTTCCCTCTCCTCACCAGATCCAACCAACTGCCATCACCTCATAGCTCATCATGCGTATCCTCCACATGGGTGATTCTTCTAGTGAGTTTTAATTAAAACTTTGTTGTAGACTTGGTGGATGTGGGTGTGCAATGTAATGATCATACATCCGGCTTGTCAATAGAAATTGACTGGTTGCTTTCTCTGAAAAAATGCAATCAGCTCAGCCATTCTCCCCCTTTTGGGGCCACAAGTTGTTAAGCTGACACCGTCACCCGTAGATGTGTAAAGTGTCTAAAGTAGGACAAGAGGAAAGTAAATAAGGATCATTGAAATTAGGTGAGAGATGTTTAGGGGAAAATCAAAAGGCGGTTTGTAGAGAATAAAGAGTGAAGGTTTGGGGGTGTGAGCTGGGGCAGTGGACGGGGGGGCAAAGGGAGTGGGAGGCCCTGCAGTTTAGCAAGTGGGAAGGCCATCAGGGTGTTATTTTACAGCCCAGTGTTTCTCCCTAAAAAACGTTGTTTTCTTTTCTTTGTTACACTAATCCCGAGCCTACGAAAAACTCGTAATTCTGTCCCACTAAACTCTTCTTAAATCCCTTCACACCTCTCCGAGAGTCCTTTGTCTTCTAAATTGTGCTGATAAAGAAGCTTGGGCAAGGCTATTCATTTCCCCCTCAATTTAGAGCGTGCGAACTTCTTTGATTGAGTCTCTTGGGTATGGAGTTTTTAAAGTAAAATAATAGATGTTTTTTGGGCTCGTTTTCATTCTGTTCCTTTTTAAATAATCTTTTAAATTTTTTAAAAAAAGAAACTTTTTTTTATATTCTAGTATGGAAAAAATGTGGGCCCCAAAACTATATAATGTATGAACCCAAGTCAAATACAAAAAAATTTTTTCCCCCCCAAAATACCAATTGCATTCAAAAAAAAAAAACAAAAAAGCCTTAACCACATTAAAACATTTATTGAAACCCCTTTTCAATAGACTCAGCCCGCTTGGATTAAAAGGGTTAAAGTTGTCCTGTGCCCCTCCTTTTTGGGGGAAAAAAACGTCTTTTTACTTTTTTTAGAATAAAGCATACTTTTTGATTTCAGTCAACACCCAGTTTTATTCCCTTGAAAAGGTTAGTTTTTTTTTTAATTCCTTTTATTCTCTCAGGGGGTTCAGAATAAAAGCCCCTTTGATTTCCCGTCTGTAAAGGGTCCTGCTCCATGCCCGGGTGATTCGCCAACCCCCCCCCTTTCCCGGGGTTTTCCAAAAACGGGGCTGCCTTTATCTACCCTCCGCTTTTTTTTTTTCCCGTTTTGTGGGGTGTTCCGCCCCCGCATTTGCTGTATGCGTTTTTTTTTCTCCAGGACCAAAAGGAAGGGAAAAAAATAAGGATATCA
>NW_024385630.1:0-2000 GCF_016835505.1 Polypterus senegalus
TGTCACCTTCTACAATTTATGTTGGATATTTGTGTTATGTTTAATTTATTTTATTATATTTGTTTGTTTTTTTTATTTCAGCATACTGTCCATAGTGGTTTTGAAGTTCCAGAAATGCCTACCTTTCAAAATCCAGATATTTGAAATGTATGTTTATAATGGTTTGCACAAATATTTTTGTAACATTAAACTCCTTTTAACAACGTGACTCTGCTCAGTTCTCTTTAGAATGACATGCCAGCTTTGAATGCTGGTGTAGAAGGTTATTTTAGAACTCCAGCACCAAGGGGTAAAAGAAATTTAAATTTCCTTTAGTAACTTTTATTCACTTCTGTGGTAATGTGGCAAATATACTTAGCCATATTGTAAATCAAAAACAAATAGCCAAAATGCTTAACATTATAAACTTAGTGCTTTTTTTTTAAATAATTGAAGTAACTGCGCACATCGGACTGAGCAAGCAAATGCCCTTCTAAATGAAGGCCAAGAACCAAACAAAAAATTAGAAGGTACAGAAATAATGGACAGCCAGGATAGGGTTATTTATTGTGCTTATTCTTTTGGTTCTTTTTAACATTTCCTTAGGTAAATATTATTTTCTCTGTTTTCAGGCTTAGACTTTATTGAGCCATTAATGAGAAGACAGAGTAAAGACTTGCACTATATCTGAAATGAAAAAAAAATGTCTTGCTATTCTGTTCCATAGCACTGCGTTTTGCAGGTTTCAGATCTTTTCTTTTAGAAGAAACATCAGCCTCCCTTCTCCAACATCTAGAACAGGGCACTGATGAGCAGGTACAGACACATCATTTTATAAACTTCCATAAGAAAGATGAATTACATTTTGTTGCTGGCTTACAATGCCTATGGTGTAGCGAATACAATGTATAAAAAGACTTCATGCTTGTCTCAGATGCCAAATGTTAATCATTAAGCAGTAGGAGTCAAAGCCCAAAAGACTAAAAGCCTGTTTTACATCTTCTGACAAACTGTAGTACTAATACAACTCTTAAAGGCCTTAAAACATTTGAAATGCATTGTGTGCTGTGTTAATAATAGTGTATGGTAAGATACATTGAAGAATTGTAGAATCTGTGATCGAAAGCAGTAATGTTAATAATGTATAACAAATTAAATATACTGTACATTATTTTTTTTTACTTTCCTTACATTCCTTGTAAATGTGGAGGAAAAGGCTATAAGCTTTATGATGACCATGTAAAGAATATTCTTTATTTCTTTTCTTTCTTTTTTTTTAATAAAACGTATTACGGCAACATGGAATCCTTCAGCATCCTACCGAGGCAGAGAAGTGGTGTGCTGAGAACATTTCTGGGTTCAGGGGGCACATCTCACTTCCTGCATTACTGTCAATGGACAAACACAACATTGAGAAGGCACTTCAGAAATTTGATTTGCTAGCTGAATTTCCAGAAGAAGTGGAGAGGGAATATGTCTTTAGACATATTTTTTTTTCACATATGGAAGACATGCATCTGTTTTTAGATAATGTGGGAGGAAAAAGGAAAATTACTGTTTTGTGAAAAAATGTAACCAACATACGTGTTCATCATTGTTCAGTTACTACCTACAATACTTGTTCTATATTTTATATATTCTTTAGCTTTTTTGTAATAAATGTTGCACACCAACTTCATCTTTACAGTCCATTGTCTCCGATCTGCACTTCTAAGTGTTATGTATTAAAATAATGTTTTATAAGGCAGGGCAAGGCAATTTTTATTTATAAACCTCATTTACAAAAGCAACAAGGAACTGAACCAAAGTGCTGTACAAGAAAGGGCAAAAGAAGCAGTTCAAATATACTGTATGTAGGTATCACTAAACTGCAAGAATAACAAACCATTACATAAAAAATAAACTTAAAATACATACATACATATTTCTAATCATGAATGTACGTGAGCCAACATATACAAACAATGTCAACCTCTTACAGGGTCAAATGGCAGCAAGAAGAAATAAGACTTTAATGATGA
>NW_024385631.1:0-10695 GCF_016835505.1 Polypterus senegalus
CAAACAATAAAAGAGATACAAAACAGATGACCAACTAACTCAGAGAACACAAAACAGTTCTTCAGGGCACCATTTGCAGTACAAACAATTTCCTAATTAGCTGTTAAAGAAACACTTTATTTAGTCCTGTTGCTTAGTGCTCTTATTCTGCCACACCTGTCATTCCAAAACCGATTTTCTTTTTTCTGAGACCAAATATTTTGTAGAGAAGAGCAGATCAGTATTTCTGTTATTCAGACAAATATTGTATGAACACACAGATGAAAATAGAGGTATAGATAGATAGATAGTGTGGAGGACTGCCGGCTTCTCATGCCGGTCCTCACAGGCCCAGGCGAGGAGCCCTCCGACAGCGGGATAGTGCCCCGAGGTCCAGCAGGGCCTCATGGACTTTGTAGTATTTATCGCAGCCCTGCTGGATAACTTAGGGGCCACCAGGAGTCACTGTGGGGGGCTTATGGGCTCTTTGTGCCTTATGACCCGGGGTACCTCACGGTCATGTGACAGGAAGGAACGTGAGTCCCGGGTTGAAGTAAAAGACTGGATTGCCCTGACCGGAAGGAATAAGGAACTGTGGACTGCTGGGACAGGAACACCTCCGGTCAGGGGCTATAAAGGACGTGCCTCAGTCCAGACAGTGAGCTGAGCTGGGAGGTAGAGGAGCAAGTGTCTGCAGGAGGAGAGTTTATTGCTGGAGTATTATTGGTTTACTATATGAGTAGTGTGGAGGGTGCTTGGTGCACTGTGTTCAAAGAAAATAAAAGGTCTTGGACTTTACCCTGTATCTGGAGTCATCTCTGAGGGGTTCAAGGAGCCTAGCGCCCCTACTGCCACAATAGATAGATCGATCGATCGATAGATACTCTTACCACCACTCTTCTTCTTCTTACCACTTACCACTCTGTTTTACTTTTCTTCTACTACACCACCACCACCACTTCTTGTTTTTTTTGGAAAAAATATCAAGCCTTTCTATATCTTCAGAATTACACACTGGGCAAAATAAAATTATACCATTATTTGTAAAAGTTATTCCACATATGAGGTACACTGCTACATTTATCTTCCACCTCAATCTCTTGATCTTTGTTCCAAACATACAGTATGATGTACAGTATCAACCGAGAAAGATCTACTGACCAGGTTTGGAAGAAGCATAGTGGATAGCACACATGTCCATCGTCCAAGAAGCCCTGATTCAATTCCCATTGATGACCTTAAATGTTTCCTCTAAGAAAAATAAAAGTATATATTTGTCACTATTATGCTACTGCTCGTCAGGTTTTCAATGATGCACACTTTGCTGCATATGCTTTACTTGAGTCAACAACAAAGTGATTCCAATTATTTCACTAAAGACTTAAATATTTGACATTTATATCTAAACTGTTGCTATGCAAAGTGAGAGGCTAAACGCTCTCTAAAGAAGTTCTCTAGTACTTCTCTCACTAAAGTTCTATAAACTAGAAATCTCTTGAGCCGATAGAAGATGGAAGACAGTAGTCACCAAACAGGGTCTATTAAATTCATGTCATTATGTTTTCTCAATATTTAAAAAGCTCAGACTTGCACTTGAACTGATACAGTTTCCAGGATGAAATGCATGTGTGTGATAATACATACAGTACAGTGCTCTATGCATTATTCTGCACTGTTGCTCCATTCACATTCGTTTACAGTTCTTTCTTACTTTTTACATATATTTCCTGAAACTACAGCTCATCTTATACTAACTCTATACACAATAGCCACAAACACTCAAACAACCTAAAACATGTCACACACCTGACAATAAAGTACACGCTGCATTCAAAACCATTTCTTGAAAAAAAAAATGATGATTTTTGCATCAAAACTGTACACGCAAAAACCATCACAGGAATAGCTTGTCCTAAACATCAACTACACACTGACAGGATAAATGATAAACACTGCAATCTGTTTTGCTATTTCAGTGTGCAGTGGCATGTTGGCCAGCACCATACATAAGGTTGGCATCCTTCAACATTTGCAGTAAGATGCTGCAGATGTTCTACCAGAACGGTTGTGGCGAGTGCCCTCTTCTACGCCGTGTGGTGTGCTGGGGTGGCAGCATAAAGATGAAAGCGTTTCACGCCTGGACAAACTTGTTAAGAAGGCAGGCTCTATTGTAGGAACGAAGCTGGACAGTTTAACATCTGTGGCAGACGGCGGGCACTAAGCAAACTCCTGTCAATCATGAAGAATCCACTGCATCCACTTAACAGGATCATCTCCAGACAGAGGAGTAGCTTCAGTGACAGACTTTTGTCACTGTCCTGCTCCACTGACAGACTGAGGAGATCGTTCCTCCCACACTGCGCGACTCTTCAATTCCACCCGGGGGAGTAAATGCTAACATTAATTTTATTTTAATTTTAATTTGTTTTTTTTCATTTTTATTACTATTTAATTTAATATTGTTTCTTTGTATCAGTATACTGCTGCTGGATTATGTGAATTTCCCTTGGGATTAATAAAGTATCTATCTATCTATCTATCTATCTATCTATCTATCTATCTATCTACTTACTGTACTATTGCAATCTGTTGGTCAGGAGCAAAGACAGGCCGCTTCTCCCTCTTTCAGGGTCTTTTTGCAATTCTGAAAATACACGCATTCACTCATCTTATTGAATTTCATATGAAATGTGACATATCTCGATTTACATTTACCTTAAGTTTTGCTCTACCATTACTGTACCATTTTAATTTTTCAAAACATTACATTATACCAGCCACTGTGAAATGTGACACATGGGGCCACATACATTGACCTGCTTCTCTCATGTTCAGGTCATGGTTGATGACATGGTCAATTAGTGTTGCCTGTATCTCACTTCACACTGTTTATCTCCTTCAAAGAGCCCTTCCTCTTGCTGTGTCTATGAACCCCACCACACTTGTTCCCATTGCTACATAGGGTAGCAGGTAGTCACTGAAGCCTCTTCAGTTTCCTTTATATTAAGTTGAATACTCACGTGGAGTAACAATGTGGAAACTCACTGGTTGAACCCGATCTGACAAGCGTGTCTAATTCATCCATTGTGTGCCTTTTCCCCTTATACCATACATGTACACTTCAAAGATACAATCTGTTGTGATAGCGGGGTTGTAGCAGCAGTAGCCATAGCCTAGTGGTTAAAATACTGTCAAAATACTTGGCAATGTATGGTTTTTCACTATTTCTCCATGAAATATATTTAATGTCATTTCTATATAAGCACATCACACATGAGAGCACACATTCCATGTTACAGTTTGCAGTGTGGGAACAGTCCAGGATCACAGCCAATCTATTTAAAATCCAAGTGATAAAAATCTACCAGTTACTTGGTGTCCAAAGAATTACAATGATACTTTCACACCTCATACCTGCTCCTGCTGATAGATTAGGCCCCATCCACTGATAATATAGACAATAATAAATATAAACAGTAACAAGTTTTATATAGCTGAGAACTGAATCCATTTCCACTGCTTTAAGGGTAGGTACCCTACTCACCACACCAACTTTACAACTTTCAAAATTTTGTCAATCATAAAATTGACTCCATCTGCACCCAAATAGACTAAAAGTGAGGAAAGAATTCAAAACAAATATGAGGTAAAGTTAAACAATTAGCTGCCACTTCAATCTCTTGTTCTTTATTCAAGTATGGTAGTCTGATGTACTGTTATCAACTCAGATAGAAACCCAGGCCAGTTATGGCAGTGTTGTGGTTAGCATAAATGGTTATCAACCAGGAAGCGTGAATTCAATTCCAATGTAAGACATACAAATTTCTCTTTAATAACAGATGCCAACAAATGTACCTTCCATTAGTCCACACTAAGTCTGGTACTTTTCCCATGATACACACTTAGCTGTGTAAATATCACTTGAATAAGCCTCATTCTACACTCATGGCTCAATGACTTCCAATCGGAATGTGATTCTTGTTAGCTCAAAGCAAAGGTAGACCAACCACATTTATCAGCACAATCATGATATTCACAGTGAGCAGCCACCAGAACCAATCATCAAGAATATCTCTTATAATTAAAAAAAGAAGAGTAGACCCAATACGTGCAGTTGGAGTACTTGAGATGTTAAGTATGAAGCTGTCGGGTTCATTGATGTACTACAGTAGAATTTAAAAGGGTTTACAGTTTAATTTAATTGTCATAAATTAGAAATCCTTCTTCTAACCCTATTTTACAGAAACAGGAATTCAGAGAAGATGCAGTGTATCCACACAAGTAATGGGAACAAGGAACAATCACTAAATAAGGCAACAGCCATTCCCAATGAGGACACACATCAAAGAACAATTTAGCTTCAACAGTTCAACAAACCTGCATGTCTATGGACTGTGAGAAGAAACCAGAGAATCTAGAAAAATCGCATACAGGGAAAAAAACATGCAAACTTCACAAAGGGCACAACCAGTATTTGAATCTTTTACCACTGAATGGATTTCAAAATCCATTTCAAAAATCCCGCTTATTACCAAAATAGCTCTTCCTTTTCCTCTCTGCTTCTTCTCTCTCCTCTCCTCCTCCGACACACCATCGGGTTGCCTCAATGGTGCTCCATTGATAGCAGTCAACTAAATATAAAGAAGCTCTTCAGTTTCCCCTTTATATTCAGTTGACTGCTCAATAAAGTAACAATGTGGAAACTTATTGGTTGAACCTGATCTGACAAGCATGTCTAATTCATCCATTATGTGCCTTTTCCCCTTATACTGCATATGTACGCTCCAAAGATACAATCTGTTATGATAGCAGGCTTGTTGCAGTAGTCACTGTAGGCTAGTGGTCAAGTTACTGTAAATAGCTGGCCATGTACATTATGACCCTGGAAGTCATGGGTTCAATCCCATCTTCTGACACCTTATGGTCAATTTTTGCATTTACTACTGCATTTGATTGATATCAGGAAAAGAACTCCTCAATGAGGTTCAGAAAGGGAGAATATGGTGGAATGTCTACAACAGAGAAGGTTGGGTGTTCCAGAAACCAAACCTCAACGTCTGCCGCCCATAAAAAGTTAGCATTGACAAGCTTGTCTAATTCATCCATCCCCCATATATATATATGCATACTCTGATGGCAACAATGTAGTGCGCTTAGTGGTAGCTTAGCAGTCACATCACTGTCAATCTTTGGATATGTACATTGTAAGCCTGGAGGTCATGGGTTCAGTCCTCCTCCTCATCATCACCTTAACATATTTTTTTTTCTTAATTCAGTCTCATGCCTCAAACTGTAAATATGTTACAATTTTCACATTGGATAGCATTAGTAGAGAAGTGTGGAGAAAAGATCTGCAGTGTTTGGTCAGTGGAGCTCTGTGCAAGTTTTGCTCATTTCCAAATGTATGCATTATCTAATTTAGCATTATGAAAATATAATATGAGAGTTGATCATGAAATTTGTGCTTAGAAATTGAAACCACTACATGATGTGTTGAGCAGGAAGTGTGTTTAAGGGATTAGTGCAGAGAGTAAACGCTACTGGATGTGCGGAAAGGGTTTTGTGCCACTGGCTTAGGAAACAGACCACTGAGCTCTAACTATTGACAATTGTGTGCCAATATGCAGGACCAGTGAGTGTGCAAACAAGAACAACTGCAATATCCAAACAAAACAATTCAGGAAACAGCTGCACCTATGCAGAGACATCCAGCAAATAAAGAAAAATATATGTACAATTTACATAAAAAAGTAAACACATTTTAAGTTAAAAGTTAAGCAGCATTTAGTGCCTGTTTGGCCACAGAATTAGTCCCATGAAATCTTACATCAACAAGCAGGTTTACTTCATCCATTATGTGTGCTTTTGTTCTATATATATATATATATATATATACATGTATACATACTCTGATTGTGCAACCTATTAAAATAAACTTTCATTGTCAAACACAACTGTGGAGTGAGTCTCTTGTCTCTGCTTACCCCTCCTGCTCTTCCAGGCCTCAAGGAGTGACTCCTCCTGGACTTGAACCTGTGGGATGAGATTGCATGAATCACTGAGAATCAATGACCACTTCCTCTACACCACCTGACCTGGACACCATGATTTTCACTATGTCTACATATCTATTATAGTATATTTAATGTCATTTGAACAGAAGCACACCACACATCAAAGCACACAGTACATGTCACAGTTTTCATGTCACATTTTGATAATAGTCCAGGATCACAGAGATTCTATTGAAAATCCAAGTGATACAAATGTAGTCTTTAGTTTCCTAGTGTCCAAAAGATTACAATGATATGGTGAAACTTCATACCTGCACCACAAATAACAATATGCAATTCCTGGTAGAACATGGCCTCACTCACTTATATAATATAGACAATCTTGAAAACTTCTTAAAAAACAAGTTTTAACATCATGGCTGGGAATCGACTCTATTACCATTACTTTAAGGGTAGGTATTCTACCCACTTAACACAAATATGAGGTAAAGTTCAACAATTAGCATCCACCACACTCTCTTCTTTGTTCTTTTGTTCAAATACCACAGTATCAACTGAGATGGTAGTCCAGAAAAGGTATGGTAGTGTAGTGGGTAGGGATACACGCCTATCAACCAGGAAGTGTAAGTTCAATTCCCATCCTTGACTGAAAACGTTTTTGTAAACAGAAGATTACCTTACATATACCTGTCAGTACTCCACGCCACTTCTTCTGGGATTTTCCATGACTGTAATATTATTAAAGACAGTCTAAGGTTCCTCAAGGATTTAATAAATGGGCAGACCATGTACAATCCTACATGGCTCGCAAACATCAATGTGATTTGCTGTGCATTTTATATGACCAGAGCCACCTGTATGAAAGTCATCTCTGCCAGTACCAGACCACACTTTTTACGGGCAAATCCTCAATTATAAAATAGATCATATTTAGTGACAAAACAAAGCTATATGCACTATTATAAAAATAATAATGAGCTTGAACGCATTTCATTATTGAGGTGTGCAATTGTCCCTCTTTACCTCTAGAACCACCACACAATTCTCCAGTACAATAACTGCCAAACCAACAGCAAGTGGCATCTGTTCTCACTAATGGCCCATCATTGAAGCATCCTCATAACACAACTGACCATCAACTATACCAGGAACACTTAGAATAAAATGTTTGCCTAAACCGGTCACACGATGCATTTTCAGGAATATATTCAATGAACAAGGTCTCGAAAATGCTGCATATTCATTTGAAAAAATGTTGCTAAATTTCACCAATGAACACTAAGGGTGAACATGCAGATTCCAACCTCTTAAACTCAAAATTTTTATTTTAATATTTATTATTATGGTGTTAATGTACATGCTTTGTGTAGCCTCAGAATGGGCCTCCATCCATGCAAATGAAGGGATGGATAGGCCACATAAATAGCACCACTAACCATCTGTTCGAATGAAGACTAAAAAGTGGGGCGGTGCTCCGGACAGGAAGAAAGAGACAGGATCATGATTGGCATGTACAGTGAAGTGAAATGGAAGGACAAATTTCAGAAGCTCAAGGAAGAGACAAAGCTCAAAGGTTAGTACTCACTGTAAAGCTCCAGTGACAGTGCCAATTGCTGTGGTTGTAAGTGTATACATTTTGTCACTAGAAAAAGGGAGGAAGAGAAAAGTAGACGCAGAAACAATAATACTTGCCTAATAATACAAATAAAAAACAAAATCTACAAACATTGTATAAAAAAGTTCTTACTTACACAGCACTTCTGATACATCTGATTAACAGCACTACAACTAACACCTACTCTCTTATCAAACATCCCACGCATAAAGCTACAAAGTAGAGCTAGTTTACAAATAAGTCTTATTCTATGAACTAGATATTTACCTGTGTTTTATTCTGTATAACTATTTGTAACTTTGAGATAATACTCAAGAGATAGGTCTGTTTGAAGCCCATACCATTTATCTGTTCTATGATTAGTGTAATGAAAATGCTTTATAGCTGTGCAATGTAAATTAACCTAACGTAAAAAGAGGCTGCTCTGTTGAGACAAGTGAGTCTGCCATGTTGCACTAAACAAGACCACAAAGTGGCACCATTTTTTAAAGTAACACAAGAATATTCATCTTTGATTGATTTTTAACAGCGGCTCATGACTATTCTTATTTCGGAGCATTTCCCCTAATATAACCAATCATGGAATCCCAATAGGTTTATTTTCTCCATGAATCCTTTTCACTTCTGTTAACTGAAGTTTTTGGTCTACTCTGTTCATAGGTTGAGATCACATATACTATGTGAGTGGGACCTTATATTACCATAATATCTATCACTCCATTTATCCATCCATTCCTCTTCCAAACCTAAGCTTAGTAAGCTTTTCCAGGGCAGGGTCACGGGCAGCTGCTGCCTGTCACAGAAAGCAAATGGCACAAAACAGGACAAGGTGCCTGTCCATCACAGGACAAATACGCACAAACCCAAACACAGAGTCAAACCCATATACAATATACAATACCATACATAAAACACCACTTATTGTATATGTTTGTGCTCAAAACTTTAAGGTGGAGAAACCTCCACCCCAATTTAATATAAGAATATCACAATGCTCTACACTCCAAGTGGGACCTCCTCATCCTAATTGAGTTCTAGGTTTCTCTGCTTTGAAAATAATGTGGTTCTAAAAACAATTGAGTTCAATTTTTACAAAGGTTTATCATTTATTACCATTATTTTTCACATTTTTAGGTTGTCTGGTGATATCCCATTATCTTCCAGGCTCTAATGACCATGACCAGACATGCCATCCTGAGTGGGTATGAAAATTGTGATATCATTGTGCCCACTGTACCTCAAAAGAAGTCTCAAGAAAATTATTAGCTCCTGAAAATCTCCTCAGAATGGCAGATTCACTCAGACTAACGTTTTTCTCCTAAGCAGTCCAATCCTTCTTTATATACATCTCAAGTTGCATTTTATTAAATATGTGTGTACTCATTCTGTTAGTTTGGCATCAGTAATGTGTTGTTTGTGCTCACTAGTGATGAGCAATTCTGGCTGAATAGTTTTTTCTTAAGTTCGATTGAAGTGAAATGTTTGGGAACTTTGCAGAATTCAGTCAAATGCATTGAAGAGATTAGGCAAGAAGAAACTGAACTTGAGTGGATTATGAAGGCGCAATAGTTTTTTAAGAGTTTTTGAAGTCCACAGAAATGTTTGCAAATTATTCTGGACCAAAAATTGTGTCCAAAAATGTGACCTGAGTTGATAGGCTGCAGTGCCAACTACTGCGCCACCAGGCATCCCTAGAGATAAAATTGATAGAATTTAATTTCAGAAGAGGAAAAGTTCATGAGGGCAGGAAGAATGAATTCACTAAGTTATACTCTCGATATAGGCAGAGAAGCTTCACCACTTACCTTTGTATTCAGTTCACTGCTCAGGATGAATAACAATGTGGAAACTCATTGGTTGAACCCTGCCTGACAGGTATGTCAAATTCATCCATTGTGTGGCTTTTGCCCTATATATATATTACAAGCCAAACCCAATTTTAGGTCAAAATATGCATATGCATAATTATATATATACAGTATATGTATAGTAGAGTCTCACTTATCCAACATAAACAGGCCAGCAAACGCCGGATAAGCAAAATGTTGGATAATGGCAGGTGTTAAGAAAAGCCTATTAAACGCCAAACTATGTTATAATTTTACACATTACGAACCTAATAATCATGTTTTACAACAAAACAACAGAATAAATTAACTGAAAAAATGAACTTACAGTTACAGAATTGTCTGATGTTAAATACAGTATGTACTGTACTTAAAAAGTTCAGTCCTGTGATGATTTAAAGACATTTTTGATCGTAGTCTGCTTTCCTGATGAGTGCTGTTTCTTCTTGTGAAGTCTCGCCATCTTTGCAGCATCATTATGTCGATTCCTGTAGCTTCTTCTTGTTGCTCAATGTAATTAATTGCAGTTTCTAGAGCCTTAACTCCATCACTAATATAGTCAACATCCGCACGAGCAGTATACTGTTTACTACAGCATTGTGACGTGTGTGTGTGTTTGTGCTAGGACGTGCGAGTCCCCTGCCTTGCACCCGAAACTGAGCTGAATCTCAGTACTTTTAGCAACACCAGCATTATTAAGCTTGAAACAGCAACAGTGTGGTTATTCATTGTAGCGGAATTGACTTGACACAACATGTTGATTTTCCCACCCACTCTGGTGGTCATATATTGGATCTGATCTGCACTTCTGGACTATCTGTTGCCAATATTTACAGCACTGATTTGGGACTCTCTGACCATAAAGCAGTATTTTTACTGTCTCACTGCCTTTACCTCCTCTTACCTGTAAACACAAATTTCTTACAGAAACCTTAAAAATATCTGTCCCTCTATCCTTTCTGGATCCATTTCTGATCTTTTACTGTCTGCACCTATTCCGTCAACACTAGATAATCTCGTTGACCACTATAACTCAGCCCTTCATTCAGCATTAGATAAAACAGCTCCTTTAAAACATAAAGAGGTTTCTTTAAACGCTCAGCTCCTTGGTATAACTCAGAATTGCGATCTATGAAAGCAGCAGGCGGCCTTGAGAGAATGTCACGTAAGACTGGCCTCACTGTGCACATCCAGGCTTTCTCTGACCACCAAAGAGCTTACAGAGAAGCACTAACTGCTG
>NW_024385632.1:0-26982 GCF_016835505.1 Polypterus senegalus
AAAAGTTTTTTTGGTTCAGTGGCGTACGAAGCTTCGCTCCACCTAGGAAAAATTTAAAGGCTGTCATCAGCATCAATTCTGTTGCTTCACGGAACAGGACACAGTAAAAAATTTCCAGAAAAAATACAGTTTAGCACTTTAAAACACTGCTGAAAACATATTACTTTAACATGGCTTTCTCCTAACTTCACTTTAACTTAATACTGATCTCTGTATGTTCAATTTCTTCATAATAATAACTCATAGTTCCAAATCTCTGCCCCAACTCTCTCTTCTGTTTCTTTTCGGTTTCTTTGTGGTGGCGCCTGCATGTTTTGGGCACTTTCATGTGACATCCATTTTCCCCTATAAAGGTTTTGTGTTTTGGGTGTATTTTCTTCCCTTCTTATGGAGTCAAGGCTGGGGCTGTTAAAAACACTTTAAAACAGGGCCAGTTAAAGCCAATGGAGCATTCCTTGTTTGAATTTGGGCTTACAAGAAGGAAATTGCTGTTGTTTTTGCCAATTGGTCTGTGTTCTACTTAGTTCTTTAGAAGAAATTTCTTGATGATAAGCCCATATAAATGACTCTATGACACCAACCATCAAGTGCCATGTCTGACTATCTTGAAGATGATAAGAGCTTTTACTTCTTCAACACTACTTTCTCTGCAATTCTGTATGTTTGTAGTGATTGGTCCATCTCTTTGAACATTACTTCAAACTTTAATCTCTCCCCACATCAAACTGATCTCAATACATTTCAATACATACTTTCAATACTTGGAACTTTTTTTCAGATTTCTCCTTATGTTCACTCAAGAGCCAACATCTGGCAACAACAATCCCTTAATTCTATGGTGACACTAATGCACTGCTTCTGTGTATTAATTTTCTACATTTATGTCCTAACACTTTCAATGCTTTATTATGGATCATTGGCTAAAATACTTTAAAACTAAACCCATCAAGGTTTGAATGCTGTAATGCAGTTTTTTCTTTACGGTGGCCTGGGCCCAAAGCACCTTGTAGCAAAAGATTCAAATAGGGACAATATGTCCACACAGACCTGAGAAAGACACCAGGTGAGAAGCAGGGGCCTGTGGGGAAAACCAGCATGGTAACTCATAAAAAGCTGTGCCAAGATTAGCTTCAACACAGAACAAGACTGAAGCAATTTCAAAATTAAAGTTCTGTTCATCCCTTTATATAACAAGGGAAAAAGTACAGGCCTCAAATTAAGGAGTTGCTTCCCAATACACATCCCGATCAGGCCTACTAAGTCACAGTTTGAATCTGTGGCCAACTCTTCTAAATATCTTAGATCATTACAATGTTACAATTGTAATGCAGAATTTATGGTATAAGTGGTTTTTATTAGCTATGGGAGGTCCTCCATATCTTTGACATTGGAAGTGATTCTCAGTCAAAATACTTTGAGAACCACTGTCCTAAAAGATCCATAAGCACACTAAAGAGATATCTTTCCTTCTCAGTAGATGAAAGTTCATTCATATTCTTCAATATCAGAACATAAGCCAAATATTAAAACTTTCTTTAGAATGTGCCCAAGAAGAATCTTCTCGGAAATAAGCATGAATGCTCTTTTAAAATTGTCAAAGATCAGTTGCAAAAACTTTGTTGATTTTTGGAAAAATGCCAAATAACTATTCATGTTTAACATTAAATCCCAAGCCTACGAAAAACTTCTAATCCTGGCCCACCTTAAATCCATTTTTGTTTTGCAAATGTGTTTGATCAACTCAACAGCAAGCAGCCTGCTGTCCCATCCCCCCTGTTCTTCTGGACTATCTGCCCAACATTTACAGACTGATTTGGGACTCTCTGACCATAAAGCATTACTTTTCACTGTCTCATTATCTCTGCCTCCTCTTACCAGTAAATGAAAAATTTCTTACAGAAACCTAAAATATCTGTCCCTCTATCCTTTCTAATCAATTTCTGATCTTTTTCTGTCTCGCCTTTTCCATCAACACTAGATAGTCTTGTGACCACTATAACTCAGCCCTTCATTCAGCATTAGATAAAACAGCTACTTTAAAACATAGCGAGGTTTCCTTTAAATGTTCACCTCCTTAGTATAACTCAAATTGCGATCTATGAAAGCAGCTGGCCGACACCTTGAGAGAATGTCACATAAGACTGGCCTCACCGTGCACATCAGGTTTTCTCTGACCACCAAAGACCTTACAGAGAATTACTAAATCCTGCCAAGAACACCCATTATGGCAGAATAATAGAAAGTAGCCACGATAACCCAAGTGTTTTGTTTTCTGTAGTTAATATACTACTCAAACCCATCTGGCCCAACTACCTCTTCTACTGAAGTCTGTGAGGATTTCCTCCACTTCTCTGTAACAAGAATTAAAGATCTAAATAATTCAACTAAAATAAACACGTCATCTCTGTTTATATCTCTCCCTGTTTTCCCCTCCATCCCAGCTCCTTCTCTAAGTTCTCACCAGTCACATCTGCGTTTGTTAATAACCTGCTTTGTAAGATGGGGCTGACTAAACTTGATTATACTGGACCCCATCAGCCAGCACACTACTTCAATCCCTGCCTTCATGCTATAATCCCTGTTATTCGACAATAATAAACTCATCCCTTGACACTGGCTCTGTACGCTCACTTTTAAAATCGCTTCTGTAACCCCAATGTTAAAAAGTCTGGTCTTGATGCTGACAATCTTAACAATTTTTCGGCCTATTTCCACTTAGCCTTTCTGTCAAAACTCTTGGGCATGTGTGGGCTTCCCCAGCTCACCAATTACATAACTTCCTAATAATTTGATGGAACCCTTTTTAGTCTGGTTTCAGGGTGCAGCACAGCTGTGAAACTGCTCAGCTATGGGTAACCAGTGATTTGCTTATGGCAGACTCTGGACAAACCAGCATATTAATTTTCTTAGGCCTCAGTGCAGCATTAGACACTCAGGTCAGACATGACATTCTACTGTCTAGAATGGAGAACATGCTGGGGTATCTCTGGCACTGCCCTCCCATGTGGTTCAAGTCCTATGCATGACTGATGAACAAATGCGGCTTGGTAACAGCAGATCCAGCTTGGCACCAGTCACACAAGGAGTTCCTCAGGGCTCTGTCCTCGGCCCTCTTCTCTTCTGTATTTATATGCCTCTCCTTGGCCATTTTATTTGTAGCTATGGACTGGGTTATCATTTTTATGTAGATGATACTCAACTCTATTTCAATGTTAAAAGTGGAACTTTATCATAGCTTTCTCAGCTCACAACTTGCCTCAGTGAAATTAAAACCTGGATGGAGCAGAACTCTTTAAAAATTAGAATTGCAACAAAACTGACCTCCTGCAAATTGGGACTAAAGTGCAACTTAATAAAATGAGCTCCTTCCCAGTCCATCTTGCCAGTGATCTCATCAGACCTGCCTCTACTGCAAAGAATCTTGGTGTCATTTTTTGATTCCTCCCTTTCTTATTCCGCCCACATAAACCACATTAAGAAACTCTCTTACTTTCACATATCACGTGTTCACTTCTTCCTCTCCTTTGCTAACGCTGAGAAACTTGTCCATGCTTTTATCACATCCGCATTGATTATTGTAATTCCCTACTGGCAGGTGCCCCTTCTAATCTTATATTACAGCTCCAGCTTATTCAAAACTCGGCTGCAAGAGCCACACGAACCAGCAACAGCGAGAGCACATCACACCCATCCTGCTTTGCCTTCACTGGCTCCCTGTGTCTTACAGAATCGAATATAAAATCCTACTAATAACCTACAAAGCCTTAAATAACCTTGCGCCAAACTACATCAGTGACCTTCTCCATCACTATGTGCCTGTCTGCCCACTAAGGTCCTCTGATTCTGGCAATCTTGTTGTGCCCCACACTAATATACACTCCACGAGTGACAGCAGGGCCTTCAGCTGTATAGCGCCCAGACTCTGGATTGACCTACCGAAATTAATCAGATCAGCTGACTCCATGAATTCTTTTTAAAAACAACTCAAAACTCATCTATTCAGGAAGGCTTTTATTACCCTTCTTTCAGTTTACCTCTATGTCAAGATGGTCATATAACCTGTGTGTGTGTGAAGACCATCAATTATGTTGTCTGTTAGGCTTTTCTCTGAATTTACTATCTTACTCTGCTTTATTTATTTATATGGTTTAGTACAATGCTATATACTGTATACCCTACCATTCTATCTTAAACTCTGTGAAGTGCCTTGAGCATGGGAAAGGCACTATATAAATAAAATGTATTATTATTATTATTAAAAGGGTACACATAGAACAAAACAAATTCATTTTTGTTCAAGTACTGTATATAACCAATTAAAAAGAAACCAGGTTAGGGTACTACATGGCTGCTGACCTCTTGAGTGGTGCAACGATGATAAAACTGCTGACTCCTACTCAAGAGGTACTGGGATCAAATCCAGGTGCCCTCCTTAATTATCACTTTAAGTAGGAGCTGCTCTTATTGTTACTATTGTACAATTAAAACATTCATTTGATTTGAGTTTGTAACAGCGGGTGTAAATGTATGATGCTTGTAAATGTTAGAGTTTTTTATTTTTTATTTATTCAGTTTTATTCTCTCAGTCGCATTCACACTCTCCCCGATCTGACACTGCTATTTTCAAATAAAGACGTGCTATAACAGAGGTGAACTCAGATGAGGTCGAGGATTCTATATCAGAAAAATTTATATATATATATATATATATATATATATTAAGTGCAAAATTCTTTTTTTTTTTTTTTTCCTCTTTTAAAGACTATATTGGTAACAGATATCTCTATCTTTTAACCTTAAAGCGCCACTGCATGGGGGCTTGATGTGCTTTGGACGTGCTCTGTCTCTGGGTATGTCAGAGGACTGGGACTGCATGAAGTGGGTTTTAGCCTCACCTGGGGAGGCAAAAAGGGAGGGTGGGGGTTAAGGGGAAGAGAAAGAGAGCAGGCTTGATCTATATCTAATCTATCATCTCAATCTTTATAATTATAACTATCAACGTAATAATAAGCTGCATGGCAACAACTCTTGGGGAATAGGAAATTAAGACCTAAACTATTTCACTTCCAGTTAAGACTATAAATGACACCAAAAACTCAGAATCAGTGTCTCCATGATGGGACAGTTAACTTCGTAAGCTGGAATGTTAAAGGCCTGAATCACGAATTAAAGAGAAAGAAAGTACTTTCTCACCTAACAGGTCTAAATGCTAAAATAGTATTTTTACAGGAAACCCACTTACTAAGTAAGGATCAGTTCCGCTGCAAAAAGACTGGACTGGCCAAATGTTCCATTCTAGTTTTACAAAGAAAACTAGAGGGGTGGGAATTCTCATACATAGAACAGTACCATTTGTAGCATCAGATGTAGTATTGGATCCTGAAGGGAGATATGTGATGGTCATGGGAGACTTATCTAACTGTAAAATGATTTTGATAAATGTTTATGCACCTAATGTTGATGATAAGGAATTTATACAAAATTTATTTGCATCCATTCCCAATCTGAACACTCATAAACTTATAATGGCTGGGGACTTTAATTGTGTTCTAAATCCACTTTTAGATAAGACTTCCTCCACAGGGGAACGCAACTAACACCGCAAAGATAATTACAAAGTTTATAACTGATCACAACTTATCAGATCCCTGGAGGTTTTAAACCCAAATTCAAGAACATATTCTTTCTACTCACCAGTACATCATTGCTACTCAAGGATTGATTACTTCTTTATAGATAATAACTTCTTGCCTAAGATTAAATCTTGTAAATACGATGCTATTGTTATTTCAGACCATGCTCCGATGATCTTGGAGCTGAAATTACTAAGCCCCATACACTCACCCCGCAGATGGCCTCAATCCGCTTCTATTAGCTGACGAGAATTGTACTGAATTTATATCCAAACAAATTGAATTCTTTCTAGAGACAAATACATCCCCTGAGATCTCTGCAGGAATACTCTGGGAAACTCTTAAGGCCTTCTTAAGAGGACAGATTATCTCATATCTTTCCCACAGAAATAAATCCGCTAAGAAAGTAGCAGAGATAAAAGCGAAATTACTAAAATAGATGAAGAACATGCCAGACTACCAAGCGAGACTCTACATAAGAGGAGGCAGGCTCTACATTCAGAATTAAACCTCTTGACAACTAAAGAAACTGAACAACTAATTTACAAATCCAGACATCATTATTATGAACATGGAGAGAAAGCTAATAAGCTTTTAGCGCAACAAATTCACAAGCAAGATGTACATAACGCAATCTCGTAATTACTAACACTAACGGAGATAAAATCATGAACACAAAAATATAATGTACACTTTTAGAGACTACTATAAATCCCTATATACTACTGAGTTTAAAGAAGACAATATACAATCTAATGCATTTCTGGATAAATTACAGATACCACAAATTGACGCTGTTAGTGTGGAGGAACTCGATAAACCTCTGTCATTATCAGAATTACTGGATGCTATAAAGTCACTCCAAGGTGGAAAAGCAGCAGGCCCTGATGGCTACCCTGTAGAGTTTTACAAGAAATTCTCCGCTCAGCTAGCTCCCCTCCTATTAGCCAACCAATCTCTTCCACAAACCTTTCGCCAAGCACTAATCACTGTCTTTCCAAAACAAAATAAGGACTTATTACAATGTGCATCATACAGACCAATTTCACTTCTGAATAACGACGTTAAAATACTCTCTAAAATCATAGCTAGAAGGATGGAGAAAGTGCTCCCTCAGTAATATCACAAGACCAAACTGGATTTATTAGGGGCCGACACTTATCTTCAAATCTTCGACGCCTGTTTAATGTAATATACTCACCAACTAAATCAAACACCCCAGAAATATTATTATCATTGGATGCAGAAAAGCATTCGACATGATTGAATGGAAATACCTTTTACTATTTTGGAGAAGTTTGGGTTTGGCCCAACATTTGTGCATGGATTAAATTACTGTATACTAACCCAGAAGCTTCAGTTTGCATCAATAACATTTGCTCAGACTACTTTAAACTAGAACGTGGCACAAGACAAGGATGCCCTTTGTCACCACTGCTGTTTGCAATTGCCATTGAACCACTGGCAATACATTGTCGAAATACTGATCAGATAAAGGGGATTAGCAGAGAAGGACTGGAACAGAAAATCTCATTATATGCAGATGACATGGTACTGTATATATCGGATCCAGAAAATTCTGTGCCTGCAGTCTTAGCAGCACTCACAGAATTTCAAAAGCTCTCTGGTCTCAGAATTAATCTGAATAAAAGTGTACTCTTTCCGTGAATTCTCAAGCATATAATATTAGATTAGACACCCTTCCTTTTATCATTGCAGAACAGTTTAAATACCTCGGGTAAACATCACAAGTAAACATAAAGCTCTTTATCAACAAAATTTCGTCGTCTGCATGGAAAAAATTAAACAAGACTTGCATAGATGGTCAACCCTTCATCTCACACTAGCTGGAAGAATTAACACTGTTAAGATGAATATTCTTCCTAAGCTCCTTTTTATTTCAAAACATACCAATATACATTAATAAATCGTTCTTTAAGCAATTAGATTCAACAATAACCTCATTTATTTGGAATTCTAAACATCCACGCATCAAAAGAGCGACCCTACAAAGACAAAAGGCAGAAGGCGGCATGGCTCTACCTAACTTCCAGTTTTATTACTGGGCGGCAAATATACAGTCGATAAGAACCTGGACACAAATAGAAGAACATACACAGGCATGGACCGCAATAGAAGTAAAATCCTGCAGTACTTCTTTGTATTCCTTGCTTGTGCTCCAATAAACACACGCTATCGGCAATACACTAATAACCCAATTGTGCTCCACTCACTTAGAATCTGGAACCAATGTAGAAAGCATTTTAAGACGGAGAAGCTTCTTTCTGTGGCACCCCTGCAAAAGAACCACCTCTTTCAACCCTCACAAACATATGCAGTTTTTAATATCTGGAAAAATTTGGAATTAACTTGCTTAGAGATCTTTATATAGACAACGCCTTTGCATCCTATGAACAATTACATTCCAAATTTAACATTCCAGCTACAAATTTCTTTCACTATCTTCAAATCAGGAACTTTGTTAAACAGAACCTTCCAGATTTTCCTCATCTTGCACCCTCATCCACGCTGGAAAAATTATTGCTCAATTTCAAGGAGTTAGACTCCATCTCTACAATATATAAAATCCTTTTACAATCCCTTCCTTTCAAAGATCCAAGAGGACACTGGGAAAATGACCTCTCAATTAATATATCAGAAAAGGAGTGGAAAGTAGCAATGCAGAGAATTCACTCAAGCTCCATATGCTAAAGCATACAATTATACAACTCAAAATTATATATCGAGCACATCTGTCTCGACTAAAACTCTCCAAAATGTTTCCAGGGCATGATCCAACCTGCGAACGTTGCAACCAAGCCCCAGCCTCACTAGGTCACATGTTCTGGGCCTGCACCAAATTAACATTATTCTGGACAAAAATTTTAATTACCTCTCAGACAGTCTTGGACTCACAATCCCTCCTAACCCATTAACAGCTGTGTTTGGGGTTCTTCCAGAGGGTCTTAAAGTGGAGAAAGACAAACAAATTGTGATTGCATTCACTACACTGTTGGCACGCAGACTTATTCTGATAAACTGGAAGAACCCAAACTCTCCTCTTTAAGTCAGTGGGAAACTGATGTGTTATATTATTTAAAATTGGAAAAATCAAATACTCAGTTAGAGGATCTGTGCAGACTTTTTTCAAAACATGGCAGAATCTAATCAGTAATATTTTGAAATGATTTATAAAGCACAGAGAATTTGTTGATTTAGGTATTTTTAAAAGCCTTAAATTTTACACGTTTGGCTTGCTCTCTCTCTCAAGGGTGGGGATCGATCTGTTCTTAGCATAATTCTTTTTTTTTGTAAAACTTGATTGCTATGTATTGATTGTAATAAAATTAATAAATAAAAAAAAAAAAAAAAAAAAAAGAGAACAGAAGCCCTCACATATAAGAACAACACAGCTGCACCAGTAAGGCAAAAGATGGCACCGCTTGGATGCAGCAAGAGGTCGGGCATCATCCTACGAGCCAGTCTGCCCCACACATGTCCATCAGGCACACCACGAACAAGGGAACATGTGACAAAGTGAAAGAGTGAACTCCAACGCAAGATGAATCCTCCACTTGAACCCAGAGCAACAACAGCAACGACTCCACACAACTTTGAATATCGTTCTTAAAGACTTGTATAATAAAACAGTTTATCTGTGCTAAGATAAAGTAGAACTCTAAATAGCAGTAAAAGATTGTCTCTTCTGTGTTATTAGAACATTACAACAATTTATATAAGAACAGGCCATTGAGCCCAACCAAGCTCACCAGTCCTATCCACTTGATTCTTCTAAAAAAACATCAAGTCAAGTTTTGAAAGTCCCTGAAAGTCCGACTGTTGACCACAGTACATTGTAGCTTATTCCAAGTGTCTATTGTTCTCTCTGTGAAAAAAATCTTATTTTTTGTGTGAAATTTATCCTTAACAAGTTTCCAACTCTGAGCCCATGGTCTTGATGAACTCATTTTAAAGTAACAATCTCGATCCACTGGACTAATTCCTTTGGTAATTTTAATCACTTCAATCATGTCTTCTGTTACTCGTCTTTAATTTAAACTGTAAAGGCTCAGCTCTTTTAATGTTTCTTCATAAGTCATCCCCTGTAGCCCTGGAGTCAGCCTACTTGCTCTTCTCAGGAACTTTTCTAGTGCTGCTATGTCCTTTTTGTAGCCTTGAGACCAAACCTGCACCCAGTACTCCAGATGTAGCCTCACCAGTCTGTTATAATGCTTTAAAACGTATGTGTCTCTCTCTGTCTGTCTAGCCTGTCTTGTACCTACACCCGCCTGGAGTCTGAACGCTGTGGGACTGAAGATTGCACGTCACCACGGACCTCTTATCACACCTCATCATTTACTTTGAAGAGACAAGAGTGCAATGGACCAGGCATAATAAACCTAGTAAATGGGGTCTTAGAACATTAAATAAAAAGAAAAGAAATTAGAAATGAATATACAAATAAATCAGTATAAATACAACAACAAAAAATCACATGTAAAGATACTAAGCTAGTCTGATAATAATGTACGTAAATACAGGCAATATAATTTGTTTTCACAGCTCCTAAGCCCTGAACACCACAGAGCAACATGTTTTTTGAAATGGGAGCAAATCAAATTCAGAAAAGAATGAAGTTTAACATGATGCTATTTTAGTGGTTCATTTTGTATGTATGAGCCTTTATACTGTCAAAGGCATTTGTAAGCAGTAACGATCATTATACATGTAAAAGAAATATGTCACAAATGATATATTACTCATTTATAACACAATGGAAAAATCTTGGATGTACAATAAGGCAAACTGTCAATATGCCAAACACATTCACACATCACTGTGCATTTACATTTTCAGAAGCAGAGAGAAGACAAAGAAATATTTACATATTTTTAAATAAAAACTAAGCAGTTTTATGTCACGTATCTAAACTGTGACTTTTCTTTACCACATCATTGACTGTTTGACAGTGTAACTGACATATAAAGTACATGAATAGTAAAGGCTGTCATGATAATAATCAAACCAGGTTGCAGTATCTTATAAAATTTACAGTAATTCTGATGAGCTTAGTATCCATGTCATAGAAAACAACCTAAACTAAAATCAGCTGAAATTTGAATACTAGTACTAGAAAAATAATAATTCATGTAATACAATATATGCAATGCTGCATAAAATTATAAATCATTTCTTAATGAAGACTTACGCTAACCCATGGACAAACAGAGAGAGCTAGAAGTTTCTAGAATTTTGAATATGAAAGGATAATAAGAATGGTAGAAAAAGGCCAGCATCAGAAGATCCAAGACATCTCCTGTGTTTATGTTATGGTGTATAAAATCTGTACATTTTGGTTTAAATTTTCTATTATATTTTGGTCAAGATAAAACAACAGATGAACTACATTTAAGACAAATCAAAACAGGTTTTCTTACACCTCAGTTTTAAAACAGCTGTTTCAACATTGAAAGGAAGACATGCTGGTGGCTCAATTACTTAATAACCTGGGAAAGGAAGACTGAAGCCTGAGACAAATCAGGCTATTGATATGGACATCTGGGAAAACAATTTGGTTTACAGCATGGGAAAGGAGGACATGAGGCAATATCAAAGAACTTTATTATCTGGGAAGAGTTTGAGCAAAATTCATCCATCACATTGAGAGCCAGCCAATCAGGTGCATGTATTGTGCAACCACGGCAAGACATTTCATAATAAATATGCCTTGGTTTGAAAGCAACTACAGAGAAGAAGCAGAAGAGTAGGAACGGACGAAGATGGCACTGGTCGTCAGAAAAGCGTCATGAACATCGATTGCTAAATCAAACGCCTCCCTGGGACATTTATCCTTGTCATCTCTACCTTTTCTCGTAAGCTTTTCCTAAAGACTATATATACAGTAATTCCTCGCTATATCGCGCTTCGACTTTCACGGCTTCACTCTATCGGATTTTATATGAAAGCATAACTAAATATATAACGCAGATTTTTCGCGAAAGGGTTCTGCGAACAATGTGTCTTTTTACTTCCTCTATGCTTCCTCAGTTGGTTTACCCAGTTGATTTCATACAATGGACGCTATTGGCGGATGACTGAGAAGCTAACCAATCAGAGCACACAGTTAAGTTCTCCTGACTGAGAAGCTAACCAATCAGAGCACACAGTTAAGTTCTCCTGACTGAGAAGCTAACCAATCAGAGCACACAGTTAAGTTCTCCTGACTGAGAAGCTAACCAATCAGAGCACGCAGTTACGTTCCAGCTTGCTGAATGCAGTGTTAACCAGGAAGTCTCGTCTCGCTCATTCAGCATCAGCGTGTTTCGCTGTGTAAAGAGTTGTGCTCTTTTGTGATTATCTTTGTGCATAGTCAAGCCCTTCATTATGGCTCCAAAACGATCTGCTACTGCTTCAGGGGCCGTGCCCAAGCGCAAATGGAAGATGTTAACGATTGCTGAAAAGGTAAACGTTTTGGATTTGTTGAAAGCTACGATTCTTTTTATTTAAAAGTAGGAAAGGAATATAAGATCTACGGCCGCAGTGTCCTTTTAACCAGGGTGCAAAACGAGTTGTAAGTGGATGTAATAAGGCAGTAGTCTGGATGGAATCTGCTTTAGGGATTTGGATTGAAGACTGCCAGAAGAAGAACAACGACAGTGATTCACAATCGCCTGAAATGGCTACTTTGGAAGAGCTGTAACGCTCTTCTTTGTTGTGCAGTAAAATTAAACTCATTGTTATCGGACAAGTCATCGTGTCATTGTTGGTAAGTAACCATAATTAATTTTTTACTTACAGTACTTAGTACATGTACGTACATTTAGTGTCACTGTACACACATTTACTGTATACTATTTTTCTTGCATTGTACGTATTTATTGCTGGTGGCCTGTCTATCGTAATGGCTGTAACATATGTGATATCGGAGACACTCAATATCTTTAAAATAATATTTAGGTTTTGCTGTATATAAACAGTGTGTTTATATACATAATTTCAATGAATCTTACCTAATATCTAAGAGAATACAAAGGGATTATGCTGTATAACTCTGCGGGGAATATTTATAAACAGTGTGGGAGAGTTTATAAGGGCTTAAAATATATAAAAATAACCAAACAAACATATGGTTTCTACTTCGCGGATTTTCACCTATCGCGGGGTGGTCTGGAACGCAATCCCCGCGATTGAGGAGGGATTACTGTATTCAGACTTTCCGATCAGTACCTATTTTCTATTATTCTTTGTTCCAGTGGTATTATTATTATTCTTGTAATAAATACCATGCTGCTTTTAACTTTCTATGCTTTGTCTTAATGTCTAGAGTAATTAAAGTAATAAGTTAGATTTCTTTGAGCACCTAGTGCAGCCAGTTTTTTTGCCATTACTTCTGTGCTGCGAGGTTTATAAGGTTGAGAGTGATGAGTGCCACTCAATAGCTGGAACAGTACGTGAAGAACGGTTAGGGTTAGGGTGATGAATGGCCTATAGTCAAGAGTGCTGAGTCTTTGTATGTTTAAATGTATTCTTGTAGACCAAAAGTAATATTTAGGTCTGAGACATCACTAAAACATTGTATGTTGTTTGTGCCGATAATAAGTAAGTCTCTTAAAGGGCTGAGTGACAGGCTGTGTTATTCCTAAAGCACTTGTGTGGTTCAAAGGGTTAATCAGCGTGTGTGTGTCATTCATGGGGCACTGTTGTGTTTAGGGTCTGTGTATATGCGTATAGCTATATATGTGTGTGTTAATCTTAAAGTGCAACAGTAGAAAAACCCGATAATTAACTTGACGAGGACAATTACCTTTGAGGAAACAGTCAAAGGGCAAGTAGAGGGAAATACCACGATTATACAGTTTATATTGCACAAGAAACATTAACAGTCATTTTGGAAAGTATTTAAAGTTAACAGCAAGGTTTTAAGGACAATGAGGAGAAGACCATTATGATGATACCTGCAGCACTGAATCTTCTAAGACCTGTAATAATATGTAGCTACAATACTGAACTACTTTATCAAATTTACATTAATTACTTTAAAATACTCAGATGGGACTTGGTGTTAGCAAATTATTTTTTCAGCATCCTCTCCTCTCTGGCTTCCTGATCACAGAAAATGTTACTGGATAAAAAATGAACTTTTACTAGTTTAACTGCAAGAAACTAACAAATGATATGATTTCAATTGTAACTTTTTAAACTATTTGTAAACCATATTGAGCTACACTTTTCTATAAAAATGTTGTTTGAAGAATGCTCTCTGCTAATGGAAAAAAAGAAACAAAACGAAGCTGACTATTAAGTTGAATACGAGTGAAAGAAAAAGAGAAGCCACAATCAACAGAGAGGTGCTGTTCTCCTCTGAAGCAGCACAGGTCATTTGCATAGACACGCCTCTTTGTGCCTTAATCACCACCTGACTGCTTAATCAGGGTTTAAAGCTTCCTGACTGAGACACACAGACAAGGATCTAAAGTAACAATGTCACCTCTTTTGATGCTCCTCTGCACCATTGTCTTCTTCACTCATGGTATGAAGTTTTTTTATGTCTTATATTTATATATTCATTTCTTTACACAATATTCCTTACATTTCTAAAAGTAAATAAGTCTTCTAATGTAGTTTACAGCATTATTTATTGATTATAGGAAATATGGTTTAAAGACATGAAAAGTAATCACTGTAAGATGTTCTTTTATTTCACAGAATGCAGTGGGGAGATTTCTGTAACCCAGACACCAGCAGCAAAATCGGTCAGTCCAGGAGAAGATGTTACTATAAATTGTAGAACAAGTAAATCAGTATATAGTTCCTATACAAATTGGTTGTCCTGGTACCACCAAAGACCCAATGAAAGTCCTAAACTCCTTATTTACCAGGCAAGCTATCTTCAATCTGGGATCCCAAATCGTTTCAGTGGTAGTGGATCAAGACTGACTTCACTCTGACCATTCGTGGAGTTCAACCTGAAGACGCTGGGACATTATTACTGTCAGCAGGGAGAGGAGGTCCCTCACACAGTGATAGAGAGCTGTACAAAAACCTGTCCTGCTCAGTGACACAGCTGCAAACTGTCTTACTGCAGATTCAAAGAAACAAGTAACTGAGCTGATATACAAAACAAATCAACAGCATTCAAGAAGCATTCTAATTCAAGAATGTAGCAATACTATAACAACAGCTTGATGTTTACAACAAAGAGTCCAACTGCAAAGCATATGCAATGGTCAGCAAGATTACTGCTTCTGATCTTTAATTAATTAATCTGAAGGTAACTGTGAATGGGCTATTATCATACCTAGAATTGTGCACTTTGTGTGCCAGTAGGCTTCTATGATTTAATGATCTTCATGGCTATGATGCCTCTGCCACAGTAGGATTTTCCATGGCAAAAGTTTAACTTGAAGTGCTAAACAAAAAAAGAAAAAACAATCATCAATGACCCTCCTGTCTGTTCCAGTTAAATTTAAAAGAACCTCAGCCAAAATGATGATGATGACAAGGCCTGAATTGGTGTTCACTGTTGAGCAGCTGGTCAATGAGTGACCCATATTGTATGGTCCATCTAAGCCTAAAACATCTGCATGACCCCAACATATCACCTCATCACCAATAAAGTAAAGGGAGAGGGTTGGGTGCAATAACATTTATTACGTATCCAGGAATATTATAACTTTGGCAATGAATATTGACTCATGGTTCATGGAATATAACATTCGCTCTAAAACTAAAAATGTTTGATAAAGCATTGACTTTCTCTCTTCTAATCCAGAGGTGCCTCAAGATGCAGACACTCAGTGTGTGTTAGGAAGCTGCATGCTATACAACTGATGTGAGGATCTAATCAAACCAAGACTGAATAAGTAAAGAGAACGCTTTTGTCATTGTTTGCACATATGCTTCAAACATCTATTCAAAAAAGTTTTGTGATATTGGATTCCGTGTCTTCTAACTACTGAGAGACTTCATCATTGATATGGAAAGTCATGGAAATACCCGGAAGACTGTCCAAAATTAACACCATGTTCAAACATAAGGATTTTCATTTTTATATGGCAACAGAAGGTGTGGGTATTTTCAATTAATGGGAGAGGACACTTCAAAGAACATCGAAAAACCTGGTCAATACACTATCAACAATGGATGACAACCCTAATTTTTTTGCATTTTATTAATTTTATTAAAATCAAAATTCCATTCAAGCAAGTCAAGTTTAACAATACCAAATCAACCCCCACCCTTCAGAAAGAGAGCTAAGCCAGCATAGTAAAACTTTAAACAAGTAATAGTAAGAAAATAGATAAGTTAACAAATGAATAAAAATGTATAGAATAAGAATAAGAGAATTAAAATGCTTATTCTAAAATATTATTGATTAGATCCTGCCAGATCAAACTTAACAAAACTAAATTCAGTTCTACTCCCACCTGTGAGAAACAGTGGAAGGTCAACAGCCAGAGTAAAACTTTTGATAGTAATAAAGAGGGAAAGGAGTCTTTCTCCCTAATATAAATGCTTATTCTAAAATGTTATCAATTAGATCCTGCCAGGTTTAAAAAACATTTTAAACAGATCCTCTATGAAAGAATTAGATTTTTCCAGTTTCAAATAGTATAAAACATCAGTTACCCACTGACTTAACAGAGGTAAGTAAGGATTCTTCCAGTTGAGCAGGATAAGTCTGCGTGCCAATAATGCAGTAAAGGCAATCACAGTATGTTTGTCCTTCTCCATTTTAAGTCCATCTGCCTTAACACAGCTGTTAGTGGATTAGGAGGGATTGTGACACCAAGGCTGTCTGAAAGGCATTTAAAGATTTCAGTCCAGAATGATGTTCATTTGGTGCAGGCCAAAAACATGTGACCCAGTGAGGCTGGAACTCGATTGCAGCGTTCGCAGGTTGGATCTTGCCCTGGAAACAATATTGTCATACTTACAAGATTTAATCATAGGCATGAAATTGTTATCTACAAAGAAATAATCAATTCTTGAGTGATAGTGATGTACTGGTGAGTAGATGGAATATGCTCTTGAGGTTGGGTTTAGAATTCTCCAGGGTTCTGATAAGTTGTGGTCAGTTACAAACTGTGTAATTGTTATTGCAGTGTTAGATGTTTTCGCCCCTTGGCAGGAGACCTATCTTGGTCTGGATTTAAAACACAATTAAAGTCCCCAGCCATTATCATTTTATGAGTGTACACATTGGGAATGGATGCAAATATGTTTAAGATGAAGTTCCTATCATCCACATTGGGTGCATAAATATTTATCAAAATCACTGTTATTAATGACAGTCATGTATCTCCCTTCAGGATCAGATACTACATCTGATATTACAAATGAGACTGTTTTATGTATAAGAACTCCCACACCTCTAGTCCAGTCTTTGTAAAGCCGAATCTGATCCTTTCTTAATAAGTGGGTCTCCTATAAAAATAATATTTTAGCGTTTAGACCTGATAGATGAGAGAATACTTTTTTTCTCTTTAATTCGTGATTCAGACCTTTAACATTCCAGCTCACAAACTTAACTGTTCAGTCATGGAGACATTGCTTCTGAACATTTGTTGTCATTTTGTAGTCTTAACTTAAGATAAGACAACTTTGACCTTAATTTCCAATTTTCCCAGGAGTTATTGCCATGAAGCCTATTGCTACGTTGGCACTTATTAGGATTAAAAGGATAGATTACAGATAGCTTGCTCTGTTTCTCTTCCTGCCTAATTCCTCCACCCTATCATTTTGCCTCCCCAAGTGAGGCTGAACCCCAATTTGCAAAGGCCCAGTCCGATGACAAACCTAGAGTCAGAGCACATCCAAAACAAAACAAGCCCACCAGCTTTTTTATAAACAGTTGTGTACACACACTTTGAGCCTATTTCTGTGCATACATCTGACCCTTAGACTGGAGTCACCTCAGCCTGACCACTAGGTGGCATCAAGTAATACAGAATGGCTGCAGTGTTTATTGTCAAAAACAGATGTCCATAGTCACTGTACTCCTTGGGGTTAACTTGCACTTTTCTTGAAAAGCTACTCTGGACATTCTTTGCTTTGGGCCACTAGGAGGCAGCACTGGAAACCCTTTAAAGTAAAACTGAGACTAGATGGCAGACCAATAGAAGGAATAATCAAACTGAGAATTATTTGGCAGAGCCCACTGTGGCACTCCTTGTGTGATTTTGGTCTGTGAAAGAAACATTAGTCATGGCATCAATTGGGCTGTTCATTGCTCTTGTCATATTTACAGTGCATTGTGTTATGTCAAGGTACATCACGTAACCTGTACACCATTTTGTGGGAGAGTGAGATGCCCACACCGGATGCTTTCTCAACACTGTAGGGAGAGAAGAAGACGACTCTTTTATTGATTTTGCGCGCTCTCGACAGAGTTTGTAAGGAGGTCCTTCAATGCATATGTATTACAAATCTAAACATTTCTGTGTAAATTCCTATTATGAATTCAGTTGAAAAATGTCACTTAGTCCACCTGTGTTCTAAGTACTTGGCCAGAAGAGAACAGAAGAAGTCTTGATGACTGATGCCACAGTGGAGTTCATCCGTACACTGGCATATATTAAGAATATGAAAAATTAGCAAACGGATATTTGTTCTTGTTTTACAAATTATTTATTTAATAGAACTGGAAAGGAAGCAGTGGCAGGTATTTTTTCTAGGGCCTCTGTTTGTCTCCCAAAGATTTAAACTTGCCACTGGGGATAAAGTGAGAGAATAAGTGAGTCAAGTCAGTTTACTTTCATATAGCACTCCTCACAGAGTGTGAGCTCAGAGCACCATAGCAAGCTGACAGCTGTAATACAAATCACATGTTGAATATGATGAGCGAAATAGCCGAGCTTCAGTTTGTGCTTGATTTTGTGAAACTAACACTAAAATTTGTTTCTCTGGCAATTTCTTAATTGGGAAATGTGAAATACAAAACGCACTAAAGAGTTTCTCTGGAGTTTAAACTTTTTTTTGGGAGATGAAAAATAAAGATTATTGATTCCTAAAGCCTCGTTCAAACGTCTGTGTTTATGTGTGTCCTTTTCCACAGCTGTGTAATGCTGGTCATCTCCTGCACACCATTTAAATAAGTTCTATACATGCCTGTCATCCACATTACCTCAGATGAGCACAGTGCATTTTCAAAACCGTGACATGCTGCAAATTTTCCACACAAACACACACTAAAATTCACAGTTGTACTCATTACCAGGTTTTATCCATGTGAAAATTAACTGCTCAGAAAGCCACTTGCTCTCCACCATGCTGGCCATTACGTAGCACCTGCCCGTTCCTGTTTCTTGATTCCTGTAGATGTGTTTGCTGGTATGTACCTTCCATATGCAGTGGAGCTTCAAGTTTCTTTCCTGTCTCTGATACATCTTTATGACTGTGATCATAGAGATCATACCAGTAGAATAATTATAACACGTAGCTCAACAAAATATTCAAATATGACATGAAATAAATCCTTTTTTTCATTACAGCACTTCATTTAAATACTAAAAGACAGACAGACACATGATGAATTAATGTACGTAATTTATTTTCAGAAAGGACAAAATATCTTTCTTCTTGTGTCAATAGCACTCATTTTGCTGGATACGAAACACAATGTGCTTAAGAAACTTTCTTTGTTAAGAAGATCCTCATCTCCCGGTGCTGTCTATGAATTGCAGACTTCAAGCAGTCATTTCATGCAAGGATTTTGCAACAAAGTACTAAATATTACTGCTTTAATATACCTGCCATTGCTCTATCCCAAACATTTAATAGTTTTTATCTAATCTAATCTATTCTAATCTAATCTACTTCTGGTGCCCTGAAATGGGGGGACCATTGTAGAAAAAGTGTTGTCATTTCTACATGGTCTGACCAAAATGTATGCAGATATCTTTAAATCAAAGTGTGCCATGTTGTATTTAATCACGTCTGAATTGTTCGATGTTTAATTTTAAACTGTGGAGTAGAGGAGTAAATCAAGGAAAAATGTATATTTGTTACAAACATTATGCTGGGCACTGTAAATTAGACAAGGAGAAATACATGTGGAAAGAGAGCAGCAAACAAAACTGTGAAGTTGATCAGGACAGTGAAGAGAAGACATAATGTTATAATCAAATACAGCAAACACAAACTGTCTGTTAAGATGACCCTGAGTGATAGAAGAGAGAAGTTGCATTCAACAGGTTAGTGGAGCATTGGAGCTTGATTGGCACTGAACTGAGGCAGGTGATTTGCATAGACACGCCCCTTTGTGTCTACGTGTTCCACCTGACTGCGTTGGCTGCGTTTATAGCCTCTGACTGAGGCAGACTGACAAGGATCTGAAGTGACAATGTCCAGCCTTGTGCTGCTGCTCTGCATCTTTGTCTTCTTCACTCATGGTATGACAGTTATTTTATAGTCTACACTTAGAAAGCAGCGCAAGCTTAAAAAAAAGATTATACATGTAAATATTATATTAATACTGCTTAAATACATATATTAATATACAAAATGTTAAATTATCTTTTATTTCACAGAAGGCAATGGAGACACCACCATCTAAATCAACCAGGGCAGGAGAAGATGTTACTATTAATTGTAAAACAAGTAAATTAGTATATAGTTCCTATTACAGATCAAAAAGGTTGTCTGGTACCATCACAGACCTAGTGAAGCTCCTAAACTCCTTATCTTTATGGCAGACAGTCTGGGATTCCTTTTTTTTTTTAATTTTTTTTTTTTTTATTAATTTTATTACACTGCATACAAAGCAATCAAGTTTTTACAAAAAGAAAAATAGAGTTAAGAACAGATCGATCCCCACCCTTGAGAGAAAGAGCAAGCCAAATGGCATAAAAATTTTACAGCTTTTAAAACATACCTAAATTAATAAATTCTCTATGCTTCATGAACTTATTTTAAAATATTACTGATTAGATCCTGCCATGTTTTGAAAAACTTCTGTACGGATCCTCTAACTGAGTATTTGATTTTTTCCAACTTCAAATAATATAACACATCAGTTTCCCACTGACTTAAAAGAGGAGAGTTTGGATTCTTCCAGTTTATCAGAATAAGTCTGCGTGCCAAAAGTGTAGTGAATGCAATCACAATTTGTTTGTCTTTCTCCACTTTAAACCCCTCTGGAAGAACCCCAAACACAGCTGTTAATGGGTTAGGAGGGATTGTGAGTCCAAGGCTATCTGAAAGGTAATTAAAATTTTGTCCAGAATAATGTTAATTTGGTGCAGGCCCAGAACATGTGACCTAGTGAGGCTGGAGCTAATTTGCAGCGTTCACAGGTTGGATCATGCCCTGGATACATTTGGAAAGTTTTAGTCGAGACAGATGTGCTCGATAAATAATTTTAAGTTGTATAATTGTATGCTTTGCGCATATGGAGCTTGAGTGAATTCTCTGCATTGCTACTTTCCACTCCTTTTCTGATATATTAATTGAGAGGTCTTTTTTCCCAGTGTCCTCTTGGATCTTTGAAAGGGAGGAATTGTAAAATGATTTTATATATTGCAGAGATGGAGTCTAAGTCCTTGAGATTGAGCAATATTTTTTCCAGCATGGATGAGGGTGCAAGATGAGGAAAATCTGGAAGGTTCTGTTTAACAAAGTTCCTGATTTGAAGATAGTGAAAGAAATGTGTAGCTGGAATGTTAAATTTGGAATGTAATTGTTCATAGGAAGCAAAGACGTTGTCTATATAAAGATCTCTAAGCAAGTTAATTCCAAATTTTTTCCAGATATTAAAAACTGCATATGTTTGTGAGGGTTGAAAGAGGTGGTTCTCTTGCAGAGGTGCCACAGATAGAAGCTTCTCCGTCTTAAAATGCTTTCTACATTGGTTCCAGATTCTAAGTGAGTGGAGCACAATTGGGTTATTTGTATATTGCCGATAGCGTGTGTTTATTGGAGCGCATAGCAGGGAATACAAAGAGTACTGCAGGATTTACTTCTATTGCGGTCCAAGCCTGTGTATGTTCTTCTATTTGTGTCCAGGTTCTTATCGCCTGTATATTTGCTGCCCAGTAATAAAACTGGAAGTTAGGTAGAGCCATACCGCCTTCTGCCTTTTATGCTTTGTAGGGTAAGCTCTTTTTGATGCGTGGATGTTTTGAATTCCAAATAAATGAGGTTATTGTTGAATCTAATTGCCTAAAGAATGATTTATTAATGTATATTGGGATGTTTTGAAATAAAAAAAGGAGTTTAGGAAGAATATTCATTCGGGCTTTGGTCTCGTCCGATGCGAGGGATGGACGTCTGAAGTGGAGCTCCGCTAGCAGCGGTGTTATTTTCATATTATTTGCTTATTATCCTGAGATATCCTGCATTTATTCAACCCAAGGACACTGCTACATTATATATGTAAGCATATATAAATATGGCCAGCAAGAAAGGGGTCGAAAGAAAGAAAACTAAAGCTGCACCCAAGCCAAGATCAGCAAGCCCTAGTTCAAGATACGGCCTTTCAGAGAGAGCTGGAACAGCTGAAAGTACAGACTCTTGGGACCAAGGTCCGCTACATCGTCGCGGCTGAGAGTGAAAAGGGGCGAATGTAAGATCAGGTGCAGATCGATAGCTCGCTGATCGGAGAACACCTGAAACTGGAAGGGGCCTTACAGTCCGCGATCTCAATTACTCCACGCGAGCCGGGAATAGCGGGAGCACTGGCTGCAGTAGAGCCTGACAGCTTCACCCAGCGGTACAAGAAGGCACAATTAAAATGTCTAAACTGGAGGTGATGCTCGCTGAGATCATTACAAGATATAAAAGAAACCGAGAAGGCAAATGAGAAAGCAAGGGCAAAGGCACATGAGAGGCTGAAACAAGAGTTGCTGGAATTGAAACAGGAATGGCAGCAAGCAAACGAAACAGCGGCAGCAGTTGCAAGCAAACGAAGCAGCGGCTGATGCTGCAACAGGCAAATGAAAGGCTGCGACAAGAAATGCAAGTGGAAATCCGACAGGTGCTGGGTAAAAGTGAAACTTACTGATCAATTGGAGGATCTCAAGGAGACATTCACGACTAGGATTGAATTAGCGAAAATTTAGCCACCAGTGCTGAAGAAAAAGCAGAAAATGTCAGCTCGAATGCAAAAACTCGGAGAAAGACTGGCTGCTTTGGAAGATGGAAGTAGAAGGTATAATGTCAGAATTGAAGGTCTGCCTGAGAATCGAGAAAGTTCAAACCCTGTGAAATTGCTGCTGAACTTTTTCTAAAATAATCGGGGACGACTTTAAAGCAGAATCTGAGATAGCAGCAGCTTACCGCGTACGCGGATCAAACACCGTTAGACCCAGACCAAGGTCTTTTATAGTTTGTTTTGAACGATTATCATTTAAGCTAGAGGTGATGGCACTACTCAGAAACAAGGAAGATATTACATTTGAAAATAACCACATCCGTATTCTTCCTGACTTCTCTCCAGCAACAGCTACTAAAGCAGCCTTCTACAACATCAAACAGCGGTTCGGCAAGCCAGCGTCAAATACAGCCTCTTGTATCCGGCAAAACTGAAAGTGGAATGGCAGGTCAATTCTATGTCTTCGCTAGCAAGGAAGAAGCAGAAAAGGAATTAAGAAAGCTGATCCGGGACTATTCTGATACATAATAGTGAGTCATGGCGGATTAATAATCTACTGTCTGATCTATTCGTTTTAAAATAGGGTTTTATCAGCACATATTCTCATTTATTCTCATTATTACTTAGTATTACTAGGGCGCTATCTGTTTATGTTTTATTGTGCTTAATTACTTTTCTTTTTTTTTCTTTTCCTAATTATTTCATCTCTACCCTAAACGAGACTGTTCAATATCATACCCTTGGTTTATTGTTACTGCTATTACTGCATTAAGACTTGTTATGCTTATTTGGACACATTTTAACACCATCACCGGGTTTATTATCTGGGTGTATCATCTTAATGCACTAAAATTGCTGAAGACTATATATATATTTTAAGTGCAAAATTCTTTTTTTTTTTTTTTTCTTTTAAAGACTATATTGGTAACAGATATCTCTATCTTTTAACCCTAAAGCGCCGCTGCATTGGGGCTTGTTTTGCTTTGGACGTGCTCTGTCTCTGGGTATGTCAGAGGACTGGGACTGCGTGAAGTGGGTTTTAGCCTCACTTGGGGAGGCAAAAAGGAGGGTGGGGGTTAAGGGGGAGAAAGAGAGCAGGCTTGATCTATACCTAATCTATCCTATTAATCTTTATAATTATAACTACCAACGTAATAATAAGCTGCATGGCAACAACTCTAGGGGAAATAGGAAATTAAGACCTAAGCTGTCTCACTTCCAGTTAAGACTATAAAATGACATCAAAAACTCAGAATCAGTGTCTCCATGATGGGACAGTTAACTTCGTAAGCTGGAATGTTAAAGGCCTGAATCACGAATTAAAGAGAAAGAAAGTACTCTCTCACCTAACAGGTCTAAATGCTAAAATAGTATTTTTACAGGAAACCCACTTACTAAGCAAGGATCAGTTCCGGCTGCAAAAAGACTGGACTGGCCAAATGTTCCATTCTAGTTTTACAAAGAAAACTAGAGGTGTGGGAATTCTCATACATAGAACAGTACCATTTGTAGCATCAGATGTAGTATTGGATCCTGAAGGGAGATATGTAATGGTCATGGGAGACTTATCTAACTGTAAAATGATTTTGATAAATGTTTATGCACCTAATGTTGATGATAAGGAATTTATACAAAATTTATTTGCATCCATTCCCAATCTGAACACTCATAAAGTTATAATGGCTGGGGACTTTAATTGTGTTCTAAATCCACTTTTAGATAGGACTTCCTCCACAGGGGGAACGGCATCTAACACCGCAAAGATAATTACAAAGTTTATAACTGATCACAACTTATCAGACCCTGGAGGTTTTAAACCCAAATTCAAGAACATATTCTTTCTACTCACCAGTACATCATTGCTACTCAAGGATTGATTACTTCTTTATAGACAATAACTTCTTGCCTATGATTAAATCTTGCAAATACGATGCTATTGTTATTTCTGACCATGCACCTATGATCTTGGAGCTAAAATTACTAAGCCCCATACACTCACCCGCAGATGGCGCCTCAACCCGCTTCTATTAGCTGACGAGAATTGTACGGAATTTATATCCAAACAAATCAAATTCTTTCTAGAGACAAATACATCCCCGAGATCTCTGCAGGAATACTCTGGGAAACTCTTAAGGCCTTCTTAAGAGGACAGATTATCTCATATCTTTCCCACAGAAATAAATCCGAAGCCAAGAAAGTAGCAGAGATAAAAAGCGAAATTACTAAAATAGATGAAGAACATGCCAGACTACCAAGCGAGACTCTACATAGGAGGAGGCTCTACATTCAGAATTAAACCTCTTGACAACTAAAGAAACTGAACAACTAATTCTACAAATCCAGACATCATTATATGAACATGGAGAAAGCTAATAAGCTTTTAGCTCAACAAATTCACAAGCAAGAAGTGCGCAAAGCAATCTCGGTAATCACTAACACGAACGGAGATAAAATCATCGAACACAAAAATATAATGCACACTTTCAGAGACTACTATAAATCCCTATATACTACTGAGTTTAAAGAAGACAATACACAATCTAATGCATTTCTGGATACATTACAGATACCACAAATAGACGCTTTTAGTGTGGAGGAACTTGATAAACCTCTGTGCATTATCAAATTACTAGATGCTATAAAGTCACTCCAAGGTGGAAAGCAGCAGGCCCTGATGGCTACCCTGCAGAATTTTACAAGAAATTCTCCGCTCAGCTAGCTCCCCTCCTATTAGCAACATTTACAGAAGCCAGAGATAACCAATCTCTTCCACAAACCTTTGCCAAGCACTAATCACTGTTTTCCAAAACAAAATAAGGACTTATTACAATGTGCATCATACAGACCAATTTCACTTCTGAATAACGACGTTAAAATACTCTCTAAAATCATAGCTAGAAGGATGGAGAAAGTGCTCCCTCGGTAATATCACAAGACCAAACTGGATTTATTAGGGGCGACACTTATCTTCAAATCTTGACGCCTGTTTAATGTAATATACTCACCAACTAAATCAAACACCCCAGAAATATTATTATCATTGGATGCAGAAAAAGCATTCGACATGATTGAATGGAAATACCTTTTTACTACATTGGAGAAGTTTGGGTTTGGCCCAACATTTGTGCATGGATTAAATTACTGTATACTAACCCAGAAGCTTCAGTTTGCATCAATAACATTTGCTCAGACTACTTTAAACTAGAACGTGGCACTAGACAAGGATGCCCCTTGTCACCGCTGCTGTTTGCAATTGCCATTGAACCACTGGCAATACATTGTCGAAATACTGATCAGATAAAGGGGATTAGCAGAGAAGGACTGGAACAGAAAATCTCATTATATGCAGATGACATGGTACTGTATATATCGGACCCAGAAAATTCTGTGCCTGCAGTCTTAGCAGCACTCACAGAATTTCAAAAGATCTCTGGTCTCAGAATTAATCTGAATAAAAGTGTACTCTTTCCAGTGAATTCTCAAGCATATAATATTAGATTAGACACCCTACCTTTTATCATTGCAGAACAGTTTAAATACCTCGGGGTAAACATCACAAGTAAACATAAAGCTCTTTATCAACAAAATTACGCAGTCTGCATGGAAAAAATTAAACAAGACTTGCATAGATGGTCAACCCTTCATCTCACACTAGCTGGAAGAATTAACACTGTTAAGATGAATATTCTTCCTAGACAGTCTGGGATTCCAAATCACTTCAGTGGGAGTGGATCTGAAGGACTGACTTCACTCTGACTGTCCATGGAGCTCAACCTGAAGACGCAGGACTTTATTATTGTCTGCAGACAGAAGAAACCCCACTCACACAGTGACAGATACACAGAAAAAATCTGCCCTGATCAGTGGCACATGTGCAGCCAGTCTTAGCACCGATTCAAAGACAGGGGTCACTGAGCAGAGACATGAACACAAAGAAACTTTAAAAAGTATTTGAGAATGCAGCAAAACCATATCAACACATGTGACGGTGCGGGTCCAACTCCATACTCCCTCATCTCTTTTGGGAGCCTCTTGAACCCAACACTGTACAAGAGAGGACACCAAATGAAGCAAGGGGAAGGAGCAAAAATGTTCAGTGCTTTTATTAAAACAATAAAACAAAAACAAGTGTCCCAAAAAGTGCAAAGCTAAAAGTATCCATAATTAAGTAACCCATAAAAAGGTGTATCAGTGAAGATTAAAATCACAATAAATAAATCCAGTAAAACGAGGTTAAAGATGAGGTTAAAACAACCG
>NW_024385633.1:0-24503 GCF_016835505.1 Polypterus senegalus
CTTTTCCCTTTCTTTTTTAATCCCCTTTTTTTTAAGAAGGTGGGGGAGTGGCTAGCACTGCCCCTCACAGGAGGCCCGGTTTTACCCCCGGTCCTCCCCTGGAGTTGGGGCCCCCCCCTGTTTGTGGGGTTTTCCCACAGCCAAAGACATGCGGGCGTACATTGCACCCAAATTGCCCCTAGTGTGTGCTTGGTGTGTGGTCTGTGGTGGCTGCACCCTGCCTTACGCCTGTGTGGCTGATTGGCTCCAGCAGACCCCGTGACCTGTAGTTAGGATATAGTGGGTTAGGTAATGGATGGATGGGTTTTAGATTCAGTCCTCTGAATTGATTAGTTTCTTCATTAAATGGTAGCCAAACAGAAATGAGATGAAGAGATGACCAGCTGTTGGCACGCCAAACTCCCGCAATTTCACTCCAACCAGTTTCTAATAAGAAGCCAATTTTGCTGTTAATTAAAGCCGCTAATGACTTGTTGCTGCTCTCGCTCACCACAGCAGACTGTTGATTTTCTGTTTTTCTAAGACCGTAAGATGTTTTGTGACCTGAGCCACCAACATGACCCAAGACCTTCACCTTCTTTATATTCTGGTGAGTTGGTTTTGTTTTGTGTCTCATTATTGTTTGGCTGCCATTAAGGAAAAAGAGAACAACTAGGCTGCCTGTTTTCCTATAGGAGGCGCTAGCCCCTGGAAATACATTTGTTTTGTAATTGCGCAGCCTTAAGTAACCTGAAACTATATAGATATAATATTAAAAGGCATACCCTCCTTAGTGATATGGCGTGAAGGAGAAATAACCTAGCTTTTTTATGACGATTTACGTGGTATAACAGATGAGTAGGCCATGAAAAGACTTTTCACTGAAATGGGAGCTCATGTATACAGTCTGCATTTTCCTACTGCGCTGGAAGGATTTTCAGGATCGATGACATCTCCTATCCGGTCTGCGTCTTGTTCAAAGGTGTGCCGGGCAATGTTCCAAGGTTTATACTCTTTCTTCATGCAGGTCCTCATCATGCCATTCCAAACATGGCAAAGAGAGGCATGCGACTCTAACACAGAAATAGTGCACGCCACCCATTTCAAAGTTGTCACTTTCTTTGTCTTGTAAAGCTTGCCTAGCAGTTCTAAATGACGAGCCTCTAGTAAGCAAATCTGGTCTTCTGTTACCTGCACATGTGAGAAGACACAGATTTAAAAATATTTTTTGTAAAGAGCACAGTGACATATTAAACATATAAACTTATTACAGGGCCTGAGTCAGTGGCAAAATGAGTGAATCAGCAGCAAAAACAGCTCCCTATTTAAGAAGATGGTTAGAATGAAAACCTGCAGCCACTGGGCCCACAAGGACTGGAGCTGACACCCCTTTAGAGGGTCTCAGCGAATTCCTTTTAATTTCAGATTTGATGTGGTGGGTTGGCTTCCTGCCTCTAGCCCTGTGTTGGCTGGGATTGGCTCGAGAGACCCCAGTGACCCTGTATTCGGATTCAGCGGGTTAGAAGATGGATGGATGGATACACCAGGTGGGTTTGTCACCAAAATGATGCAAACAACAAAGGATGGCCAACTCCTGCTTGAAATCAATAGGCGCAACTGCAGGATGTCCACAGGTTGTCTTAAAATATTTGCTGCTTGAGGAGGTTTACATCGGCCTGCTAGTTACCCAAAGCATTTACTAGAGATTATACATTTGTTTACAGTGCTGATAAAATGTCTTTCAGATAAAGCAGCATGAGTTCAGAGAACAGTTCAGAACAGAAATCATCTTCAGGACCGGCGTGATGATCCCTACAAACTAATCGACAAGGTAAGGAAGGCAACGGATTAATGAGCTGTTGTTACCACGGAAAGTGACGGGACGACTCCAACCCGCCTCCCTGCATGCTGCTAGGGATGACATCTGAGCGGCGCCCTATGGCTTTTTGTTAAATGTCACCCATAAGGAAGGATATTGTACACGGAGAAAGGCCTGGGATTGGCTCTCTGGTTCCAATAGGGAGTTGAGTTTCACCGCCACATTTCTCCTAATGGGGTAGAAGAGAGTGTGTGGCAGGCACTGCACGAGATGATCGATTCCAGGGTAACTTGAGGATTGATTTCAAGCCGAGTGCCAGAGCAGGGTTTAATGGAGGGTTGCAGATGGGTTGAGCTCTTTGAAACTTTGGGAAACCGTCATTAGAGTTGCAGGGTTTTATTTGATTGCATCAAAGGCATCAGCTAAATGCTGACTTGAAGGGGTGAATGCTGCTGTGGCTGCACCAGTGTGATTTGGGGCATATTGAAGGGGTGAAGGGAAATGCATCAATGATTTTGTGTTTGCTGTTTGTCATTCATTTAGACCTCTTGACAAAGATCTGTGTTCACTTTGACATTAGAGTGCCTTCTTCAGTTGACTTCTTCTTCTTCCTCTTCATCTTTTCCCATTTCTTTGTGGGGTCATATTCTTGATCCACCTTCTCCATTCTGCTCGTCCTGCACTCTCTCGCCAGTCAGACCCTTTTCCTTCAAATCTTCTTTACTTTATACATCCGTCTCCACTTTGGCCTCCCTTGCTTTTTTTCCTCTGGACTTCCATTCCAACCACTCCTTTGCCCACATATTCATGGTCTCTCCTCATCACATGTCCATGACATGTCAGTCCTGTCCTTTCTTAGATGTCTCTCCTCTGATGGTCTCATTTCATATTCTGTCCTTCTTTGTAACCCATGTTCTCATTTCTGTCGATTCCAACTTCTTTCCTGCACTCCTTTACTGCCCGTGTCACAACTCCATCATCATTGTGGTCTTGAAAACGTGACCTTTAACCTTCACCTTGATTCTTTAATCACACAAAACTCCTGATACCTTCCTCCAATAGTTCCATCCACATTGCACTCCGGTGTTAGCTCTGTGTCTAATTCTTCCTCAGGCTCCCACTGATCCTTGATTATTTAAACTTCTCCACTCTTTTCAGTATGGCTGCATTGCACTCTCCACCAACAGGTTAGTCTCCCTTGTAGGTTTACCTCTCACCATCCACCCTGTCTGTAAATCAGACAGGCCTCTGCTGGGATGTTTGTGTCTTACAGTGGTGTGAAAACTATTTGCTCCCTTCCTGATTTCTTATTCTTTTGCATGTTTGTCACACAAAATGTTTCTGATCATCAAACACATTTAACCATTAGTCAAATATAACACAAGTAAACACAAAATGCAGTTTTTAAATGATGGTTTTATTATTTAGGAGAAAAAATCCAAACCTACATGGCCCTGTGTGAAAAAGTAATTGCCCCTTGTTAAAAAATAACCTAACTGTGGTGTATCACACCTGAGTTCACTCCGTAGCCCACCCCAGGCCTGATTACTGCCACACCTGTTTCAATCAAGAAATCACTTAAATAGGAGCTGCCTGACACAGAGAAGTAGACCAAAAGCACCTCAAAAGCTAGACATCATGCCAAGATCCAAAGAAATTCAGGAACAAATGAGAACAGAAGTAATTGAGATCTATCAGTCTGGTAAAGGTTATAAAGCCATTTCTAAAGCTTTGGGACTCCAGTGAACTGACAGTGAGAGCCATTATCCACAAATGGCAAAAACATGGAACAGTGGTGAACCTTCCCAGGAGTGGCCGGCCGACCAAAATTACCCCAAAGTGTGCAGAGACGACTCATCCGAGAGGTCACAAAAGACCCCAGGACAACGCCTAAAGAACTGCAGGCCTCACTTGCCTCAATTAAGGTCAGTGTTCACGACTCCACCATAAGAAAGAGACTGGGCAAAAACGGCCTGCATGGCAGATTTCCAAGACGCAAACCACTGTTAAGCAAAAAGAACATTAGGGCTATCTCAATTTTGCTAAGAAACATCTCAATGATTGCCAAGACTTTTGGGAAAATACCTTGTGGACTGATGAGACAAAAGTTGAACTTTTGAAGGCAAATGTCCCGTTACATCTGGCGTAAAAGGAACACAGCATTTCAGAAAAAGAACATCATACCAACAGTAAAATATGGTGGTGGTAGTGTGATGGTCTGGGGTTGTTTTGCTGCTTCAGGACCTGGAAGGCTTGCTGTGATAGATGGAACCATGAATTCTACTGTCTACCAAAAATCCTGAAGGAGAATGTCCGCCATCTGTTCGTCAACTCTGAAGCTGAAGCGATGGGTGCTGCAACAGGACAATGACCCAAAACACACCAGCAAATCCACCTCTGAATGGCTGAAAAAAAACAAAATGAAGACTTTGGAGTGGTCTAGTCAAAGTCCTGACCTGAATCCAATTGAGATGCTATGGCATGACCTTAAAAAGGCGGTTCATGCTAGAAAACCTCAAATAAAGCTGAATTACAACAATTCTGCAAAGATGAGTGGGCCAAAATTCCTCCAGAGGCTGTAAAAGACTCATTGCAAGTTATCGCAAACGCTTGATTGCAGTTATTGCTGCTAAGGGTGGCCCAACCAGTTATTAGGTTCAGGGGGCAATTACTTTTTCACACAGGGCCATGTAGGTTTGGAATTTTTTTCTCCCTAAATAATAAAAACCATCATTTAAAAACTGCATTTTGTGTTTACTTGTGTTATATTTGACTAATGGTTAAATGTGTTTGATGATCAGAAACATTTTGTGTGACAAACATGCAAAAGAATAAGAAATCAGGAAGGGGGCAAATAGTTTTTCACACCACTGTAGATGTTATTCTGGACATGGCCAGACTCTTGTTCTCAGCTGGGATGCCCTGACATGGAAAGATTTTCGTGACAGTTGCTTTCCCTTGGTTTCCACCAGGGCCACGGGTCAAGCATTGAGCTCAACCCTGTTGTTTGGGAGCATTTCCATTGCCTTATTTGGCCAGAGGAAGCCATTGACAACTTGAGTCTTCCAGGTGCCCTATAAAGAGAGCCAGTCACCACCACTCAAGAGCAGAGTCGGAGGAGGAGGACAAAGCTTGTGGAGAATAGAGTGTAGGTGGCAAGAAGAAGAGAGCAATCAAAAAGAGAGAGAAATGAAGAAGGACTGCCTGCAATATTTGGGGAGAAATACAGCAGGTGTGCTTAGGACTTGTGTCACCAACAACCTTAATAGCAGGCCTTCTGTTATTTAGTACTAAACCTCAAGAAGCAGGAATGCTTCAAGGGTCTCCCATCCATGGCTCTGCTCTATGGCCACGCCACTTCTGGTTAGGGTTCCAGTTTCTCTGCTTAGGATTTACATTTCATTTTCATTTATTTATCCAAAGTGACTTATGATTCAATGTGTTACATTTCTTCTCCATTGAGCCCAGGCGGGTGAAGTGACTTGCTCATTGTCAGTGGTGGATTTGAACCCACAACCTCAGGGTTTGAAGTCCAAAGCCTTAACCACTGTGCCACACTGCCTGCTGATAAAACGGTTTTATAATATGAGTGGATGGACAGACAAAGGTTGTGTTTCTACACTGGCTCTTCTAGTTCTTTTGTTTTCAGACTCAGAGGAATATGCACAAATGGAGAAGGAAATGCAGAAGCTCCAAGACACGCAGACCTATTTGAAGTCAGCGTGCTAGATTAAAGCTAGCTCGCAGTGCCGCCAGACATCATCCTGCTCAAGTCCGTGGACATGGCCATCTTTGTGCAGGTAACGACTGTGGATGAACATTTATGGTTGGCTTGTAACTGTGGTGTGTGATATGGTGAGCGCTGGGGTCTGAGGTTATTATTTTCATGCAGAAGGAGACTGAACACACGGTCACTGGTATACTGCATGTTGCCTGTATTTGGTGTGAAATACTTCTAGGGGCCCGGATTTCATTTGAGTTACCCAATGCAGGTGGTCCAGATCTAATTATGCAGATCCAGATTGTCTGGATGACTTTGATTTATGTGGGACGATTCCAGTCGCCCAAAGACGATTCTTCATGTCACAGTTTGCACACTTTCGATGGTCAGGGATTTTTCAGGTGATTTTCTATGTAATAAACTTAATAAGTTATAGTGTAATGAAAATTGTATAATTAGATCTGGACCACCCTATATAAGAACAAAAGGGGATTTGTTTTGTTTTGGTTTGTAAAGAATGATATGATCATCTTGACTCATCCGATTCATCTCACTCATTTATTCCATCCATCCATCCATTTCCAACCCGCTAATCCTAACTACAGGGTCACAGCAGTCTACTGGCACCAGTCCCAGCCAACACAGGAACAAACCCTGGGAGAGGCCAGCCCACTGCAGGCATAGCACACCCACACACCAAGCACAATTTAGGATCGCCAATGCACCTAACCTGCATGTCTTTGGACTGTGGAGGAAACCGGGAGAACATGCAAAGTCCAAGGGAGGACCCGGAAGCTGAACCAGGGGCTCCTAATCATGGCAGCAGGCTACGCACTGCACCACCGTGCTGCCACCATTTATTCCTTCACTTATATTTTAGGTCTAGTAATTGAAAATGTAATTCAGTACTAAAATAAAATGCAAAATCAGTGCAACATGAATTACGGAATGCCAAGATCATTAGGAACATTTTAATCTGTGCCACTTGTATTTAAAGCTTCTGCTTGCAAACACGTCTCCTCAGTTCCCAGATGTTGTTAAAAGAAGAGGGAATGCTACACGGTGGTAAACATGAGCAGTCCGTTACTTTTTGGTATTTGAAATTTCATTTAAAAGCAAAATGAAAACAAAATGAAAGGAATTTTCAGATTTTGAGTTTTGATTAAAGAATAAAATGAGGAAATGAGCCATTTTTAATTTTATGGTAACAAATAGCAGTCATAAACTTTAAATTACACATACTTTCTGATTTATTTGTAATCTCGGGAAAATTTGGGATCCGTTAACATCTGCAATAAGATGCTGCAGATGTTCTACCAGACGGTTGTGGGCCTCTTCTACGCTGGTGGTGTGCTGGGGAGGCATAAAGAAGAAGGACACCCACGCCTGGACAACGGGAGGAAGGCAGGCTCTAGTGGGCACAGAGCTGACAGTTTGACATCCGTGGTAGAGCTTATCGGTGCTGAGCGACTCCTGTCAATCATGAAGAATCACTGCATCCACTGAACAGGATCATCTCCCAGAGAGCAGCTTCAGTGACTGACTGTTGTCACCATCCTGCTCTACTGACAGACTGAGGAGACCCCACACTATGCACTTTCAGTTCACCCGGGGTAAACGCTAACATTATACAAATTATTGTCTGTTATACCTGCATTGTTATCACCTTTAATTTAATATTGTTCTTTATCAATTTTATCTATCTATATATAGTGCTGTCTCATCTATCTATCTATCTATCTATTATATAGTGCCTTCTACGCCTTCATCTGTCTATCTATCTATCTATTATATAGTGCCTTTCACGCTATCTATCTATCATTATTCATTATATAGTGCCTTCACATCATCTATCTGTCTATCTATCATTATCTATTATATAGTGCCTTCACGCTATCTATCTGTTCATCATCATCTATCTATCTATGTAATCCTGCCAGCTACACATCTATCTATCTATCTAAGTGTCTCTTTTCTTTTTTAAATGATATTTTCTGAAACGAAATTTCAAATAAAAAAGATACAGACCTTGGGCCTGCCCCTGAGAAGTGTTGTTGCTACTAAATTCAAAATTACCTTTTTTTTTAAAATGGTATATTTTCCTCAGTTTAAAATTTGATATTTTTGTAGTTCTATTGTGAATAAAATACAGATTTTGACATTGATTTCATTATATTCATTTTTATTTACTTTTTACACAGCGGTTGTAGATCCTATGCTTACTATTATTCCTAGCCGGGTTTGATAGGGATACCCTCTAGTGGGCGCTAGGGGGAGTGCTTTGAACTCTTTAGTGTGTTGACCCTATTTTGAACACGGGTTTTTGGTTGTTCCACACAAACACAAGGGGCCCAGAGCAGGAGATGGTGGCACAAAGTTGGGTTTAACCAAATGAAGAAAACAAAGTCAGGCTGTAGTCGTGTTAAAACCAAAATTAACTGATTGTTCTGATGCAGAGCTAAGAAAAATAAACAAAAACAGGCCTGAAAAATAAAAATAGACTTGCAAAGCCCAAAGTAAGATTGGCTTTCAGTGTTTTAAGGTAGCATATTTAATGAGTTCTTGAAATAATCTAAATGAGATGGTTAGGGGGTGTAATTTGATTTAAAGGGGGGAAAGTAAAGAATGTTAACTGTGACTTGTTTTGTTTTGTTTTTTTTTCTTCCAGACTAGCATTGACGATGACAAAACCATGGGAAAGGGAAAAAAACGTTGAGCAATGGAATGGGGTTGCAGGGTTTGCAAGGTTTCCAATTTTTTCCCCTTTGCTGGTTGTTGAAGTTGCTTGTTAATCACTAAGATTCTTTCTTTCGGAGGGGAATCCCTGAAATTTTCATAAACGCCACCTACTGATTTGAAATCATCTTTATCAAGTTCAGCTAATTTGTTGTGTGTTTCAAAATCCTCTTAACAGTCACTTTATGAAGTGGACCAGGCTCAGTAGGGGCCAAGAACCACAACCAATCACAACCTCACCAACGCAAGTCCTGATATAAATATAAAGGTTATTTACACAAATACCTCTTCGAAGAGGCTTTAAAAGTGACATCTGACAAACAATTTTCACTTTCTTCTCCTCCATTCCTCCCAGGCAAAGCTTCATCCATCCTCCATACCCACCCAACTCGCCTGGAGGAGGTAGAGCGGCTTTTCTATCTTGGACCCATTTTACCTTTTTGAAGCACTTGGGCAAGTGATCACGTACCCCAACAGACCCCAGTGGCCACAAAACCCCAAAAGGCTGTCCTAGGGACTAAGTTCCCAGCATGCCTTGCAGGTATCCACAGAGGTAGTGTTGCCCTAGAATGTTTACCTAGTACATTAAATGTGGATGAAAAGAATTTGAAACAGACACCCTCACGGGAATATCCGTTTAAAAATAAACACAGGCAGGAGAAAGCGCAATCATATTTTGATCTAAATCTCACAAGAGGCAATAAAAGAAAGTGTCCTCTGTGCTATTTATTGATTAGGTCATGTTTTGATTTTAAAATTTTTTGCTCAGTTGTTAAATATTTTGTATGTCTATTTTTTAACTTAGAAAAAGCAATGTAATATTAGTGTTGCATTATTGATAATAACAGCAATGGTTTGATGGTTTAAAAACCCCATATCCCCCTTTTTAAAGTGAGTCCTTTGAAATTTTTAAATGACAGAGTTAGTGAAGTGCTCAAAAAAGTTAGCTAATATTTTTTCAAGCTCTCAATCAACCACCACAGGAAAGCCGGGACTGCCTAACTACCAAGTTTTACCTTTAACACATGGTTTGAGGGCAGGTGGAAGGGTTCTGCCCCCCCATTAGTCTGAAGTATGGCTTTTTGGGAATTGGCTTGTATGAGAAGCCTTTAGGCCACAATCCCCCTATTGGCTGTAGTTGGGACAAAAACCATAAATCTGTTGCTTTACCTCTCCTCTACCAAACTGATGAAAGACCTTCACACCATGAACTGAAAAGGACAACACAATGGAGAGACAGCTCGGTCGTCATATTGAGACAGGTATGCAGCCTGTTCTGAAGAAAGCTGACCCAAATAAGGACTTAACTAGAAAACATTTGTAACTAACGAGTATGTCCCGCTGAAACTACACATCAACATTCATCAGGTTGATTGTATGGTTGCAAATATTCAAATGTACTTTGTATATCTTTATTATTTATGAATATTATCAATGATACATTATTTAAATAGAAAATAGATAGATAGATAGATAGATAGATAGATAGATAGATAGATAGATAGAAAGATAGATAGATAGATAGATAGATAGATAGATAGATGAAAGGCCCATAGATAGATAGATGATGATAGATGATAGATATTATTAATTCTAAGAGGAAATTCACATACCTAGCAGCAGCATACTGATAAAAACAAACAAAAAAAAAATATTAATTTAAAGAGGATAACAATGCAGGATAACAGATAGTAACTTTCTATAATGTTAACTTTTAACCCCGGGGAAAACTGAAGAGTGGGATAGTGTGGGGTCCCCCCTAGTCTGTCAGTGAGAGGATGGTGACAGCAGTCTGTCTCTGAAGCTTGCCCTTGTCTGGATGATCCTGTCAGTGGATGGTGGATTCTTCATGATTGACAGGATTTCTGCCACGCTCGCTCACGGATTGTTAAATTGAACTTAACTCCGCTTGCCTTTCCCACACCTAATTGCCTGGGGTTTTAACATGAGAAGGGAAGGTGGGAGAAGTACATGGTACAAATACTTATAAACAGTGGTGAGTCAGGGAGATTTCAGGCCTCTGACAAAGGCTACAAAATAAAAAGAGGAAAGTAGAGTAATATTTTACTTAACAAGACAAAACAGGTCACTACTAAAAAAAAAGGATTCATGACATAACCCAAAACTGCTAACAGGGGATTCTACACCTGGACAGGGAGAGTTGAAAAACTTAAATGACCACAATTTGATCGATAGTCCTGTTTGTTTTGGATGTATGTGGGCATTTTTTAAAAGTATTATTATTATTTTTTATTTTTATTTTAGGGGATGTGAGTTTTTCCCTGTTAGTCCTGTTTTCATGGTTTAAAAAGAACAATGGTCTAAATTTTTTATGATCCAGATGGTTACAAAAACAGGCAACTTAGTATTATAGAAGAATGGTTATGCCCTAAATATAACATTTGGGTCTTAAGTGGTACATCAAAAACAACAAGAAATACAATCATAGTGAAATAAAATAACAGCATCAGCTTTTAAGCATAAGCCAGAAGGATATGAGAGTCAGACAATGCAAGGTGCATTTTGGTCCAGGGTTCAAATTTAACTCTTACACAGGTTGTCTCTCCCTGTCCCTTTCATCACCTTGGGGGTATTTAGGGATTGAAATTGTAGAGGGAGAAGTGCTGCCAGATAAATAAGATGAAATCAAACAAATCACCAGGCCCAGATAATATTTATCCTCGTGTTCTTAAGGAGGCTAGTGAGTACAGATATAAACCCTTGACAACTTTTTAGGAAGTCACTGTGCACTGAGAGATTCCAAAGGACTGAAAATGGCAAAATCATCCCATTATATAAAAAGGGTGACAGGGCAGATCTCAGAACTATAGGCCAGTAAGCTTAAATGCATTTCAGGAAAATTAATGAAGGAATTATTAAGGATAAGATTGAGCAACATATGACAAGGACAGGAGTTATTCTGAACAGTCAGCATGGGTTCAGAAGAGGAGGTCGTGTTTTACAACATGTTGGAATTCCAATGAGGAGGCAAAAAAAAGGATACCATCAAAGTGGGGCTATGATAATTACTGACCTTTTAGAAAGCATTTGATAAGGTGCACAGAGAGGTTGGGCATCAAGTTAACAGAAGTGGAGTTCAGGGGATGTTTTTGATGTCAGAATTGGCCTTAAAGTGAAGCAGAGGGGGATGGTGAGGAACCCCATCAGAACTGGCCCAGTAAGAGTGGTGTTCCCCAGGGCTGCTAGGGCTGCTATTTTTAATATATTAAATGATTTAGATAGGGAAAATAAGTGTGTGGTTAAGTTTGAGATGATACCAAGATAGGTGGATTAGCAGATAATTTGGAACTGCTATATCATTACAGAAGGACTTGGATAGCATACAGGCTTAGGCAGATTTGTGGCAGATGAAATTTAATGTCAGTAAATTAAAGTTTTAAAAATAGGTTAAAACAATGAGGGTCGGAAAGAAGTACACCATGAGAAGGGATTTAGAGCTAGTGACTCCAGCATCAACTTCCAAACAGTGTTCAGAAGCCATTAAGAAGGCTAAAGAATGTCGGTTATAGCGCCTGATCTGTGGAGCGTCAATTATGCTAACTTTAATGATTACCCATCTTGAGTACTGTGTGCTTTTTCGGCCAAATGAATACACACGGGTCCAGGGACTAGGCTGATTCCAGGTCTAGGGTTGAATAAAAGAAAAGTTTAAGAAAAAGAAGATTGAGGAATGATTGAAGGTTTAAATTCTGAAAAAGTTAATCACTTATTTAAAACTCAAAACAGGGACACAGTTGGAAACTTTAGGGTAAATTTCACAAACATTAGGAAGTTTTCTTTACAAAAGAACATAGAACTTGGAAAAGTCAAGGGTGGTAGACAGTAAGATTGGACTTTCAAACCTATTGATGTTTCTTGGAGGAAACAATGGACTGGCGAGCTTTGTTGGGTGAATGCTGCTCGCCTAGATTGTTCAATTCTAATTTAATTAATCACACTGGCTTGCGGTAAGGGATTAGACGCTGGGGCAAGCCCATGAGTTTCCCCATCACACCATAAAGTACATGTTGTAGCACAGGAAGGAACTATAAAAGCATCATATGCATAAAAAAAGTTTATGTTGTTACTTTTTCCCTTTAGGGAATGAAAATAAATTTTTAAAAGAAAGCGGGAAAAGACCTTTAAAACTGTGGGGGGATGAGCCGCATCCCATCCAGGGTGGTCTCTACTAATTTGATTGGCCAGGGGGCCAAATAAAGGAAGTCCAGAAAGGGGGGGTAATTTCCCCTTCTGTGCCAGGACGGGACCTGAAGGACCCCGGACCAACTGCCCAGATTGCCCCCCTGTCAGCCATGGAGGGACACACGGGTTTGGGGCTTGGGAGGCTAAGCAGGAAGGGGACCCCTTGGCAGAACGTCCGCCATACACTGGTGGGGAGACCCCTTCTGGCAAGCCCCCCCAATGCCCACAGGAAATTCCCTTTTGTGTGAGGCTACCAAAGGGAGGTGGTGTTTTCAAGCAGGGGCTTAGCCCCTTGTTGGAAGGTTTTTGTAATTGGGCATGTTACACAACCGAAACTATATGATATAATAAAAAGGCGGCCAGCGGGGCACGGGGGTTTGGCCCGGAAAAAGGAGCCCGGGGTTCAAGTCCGGGTCCCCCCCGGGAGGCATGTTCTCCCGTGTTCGGGGTTTTTTCCCCCACAGCCCAAAAAGACATGCAGGCAGGTCAGGGCATTCTAAATTCCCTAGCGAGTTTGGGTGTGTGGTGGTGCCCCCCACCCCCTGGTTTGCTTCCGTCTTACATCCTGTGTTGGCTGGGACGGGCCCAGTGGGGAAAGCGGGGGGATGATGAGGGATGATGAAAAAGATACCCCCCCTTTAGTACCAAGAAGTCAAAAAGGAAAAACTTAAACCGTTTCCCAAAAAAAGTTGGGAACAAAAAAAAAGGAATAAAACGAATGCAATGATGGGGAGATGGAAAATGTCAATTTTTTTTTGAATAGAATGTGATGATGATCAAAGTTTTATCCGGAAATGTAATTTAAAGGAAAAATATGTTGTTTCAAAATTTAGGTGTCAAAAAACCCCAAAAAAGTTAAAAAAAGAGAAAAAGTAGATTTGAGATAACGGAGCTAAGACCAAAAACCCCATTGGGTCAATTAATAGAGGAAAAAAGAGTTTCCCTGGGGGGCGTGCCCCCAAAGCCAAGATGGGTAGAGGATCACCACCCCACAATTTTTAGAAAGATAGGGGAGAAAACAGAAAGGTGTTACCCAGAAAAATTGTAAAGATTTCATCTATTCATCAACGTAAACTTATCTAAAGATCGAGAACTGAACCCCGAATAAGGCCGAAACATAGGATGCCCGGGGATCTCCGCCCAAACCCCCCGCCCCACAAACAGGAATGTATTAAAGGAAAATCACAGAATGGGCTCAGGAATACTCCAGAAACCATTGTCAGTGAACAAAATCCACGGCCACCGGGCCGGCAGCTGAACTTTGGCAAAGAAGAACCCACGCAAGATCCTTTGTTTTGGGCGCTGGGGCCCAGGGATCAAAAAAATTTAGTGTGGAAAAAGGGAAGACGTTCGGGGCAACAGCAAACAAGTTTTTTTTGTAAATCGGGGACCCATGTCATCCAGACCAAAGAGGAAAAGGACAACCCAAAGTTGTTATCAACGCCAGTTCAGAAGCCTACCCTGATGGTAGGGGGTTGCATGAGGGGGGAGGGGAGCTTTTTTCTGGAAAGGACCATCAATGCAGAACAATATTTCGGGCTAGAACAAATATGCCCATCCAGCCATTTTTTCAGGGAAGACCCATTTTTGAAAAAGATAATGCCGCCACATTCTCAAATCATGGGGGAGAAGGATCCGGTATGAAAGGGCCAGTCTGAGTCCAGATCTTTCACCACAGAGAACATTTGCAATGGGGAAGGGAAAAGAAGGCCCAAGAGTTAAAATTTTTAGAGGCCTGTATTGACAAGAATGGGAGAGCATTCCATTTCTAAATTGAAAAATTCCCCCGGGTCCCCAGAGCCCGGAGGTTGTAAGAAAAAGGGGGAGATCCCACACAGGGGGGAAAAATGGTTTGTCCCAACTTTTTGGGTTTTTTACACCAGAAATTTGAATCAAAATTTTTTTCCCCTTTAAAATGATAATTTTCAGTTTAAACTTTTCCCCGGATTTATGTTCTATTTGAATAAAATTTTAAAGTTGGCCCCCCACATCTTGTTTTCAGTTTTATTCCATTTGTATAGTGTCCCAACTTTTTGCCGGTTTGTGGTTTCTTTAATGAGGGTTTTGCTGATAAAGACTAAGGATCCCAATAGGGGAAAACCAGTTGGGGGAGTGGGGGGCCCGAAGGATTTTCCCGATCATACGCCCCCCATCCGCCCCTGGTTTTTAAGGAATGTTCCAAGTCTTTAAAAATTTTTCTTCATGTGCCCCCCCCACTTTGGTGAATAAAACATCCCAAACAAAAATGTTGACTCTGAAGATGAAAAAAAATGCACTTTTCATCTGTCTTGTCTTATGTTTTGCCTGCTTTCTTATAGGTGAACCCTGTGTAAATCTGGCTTTTAAGGTGAGTGGAAAAAAAAAGTGTTTTATAAAAATTTTGTGGCCAGGACATATTAAATTTAGTTACACCGGGGTTCCCCGCCCCCAAAGTTTTTCCCCAGAGACAAGAGATAAAACCAAAGTATTTTGGGGAAGGGAGTTGAAGGAGAGCCCTTTGTTGGCCCAGTGAGTCGGAAGGAACAGCCCGGTGGGGGGGAAAGCGGGGGGAAAGGACTTGGGGGGTAGTTTTGTTGAAAAAATCCTTTTTAAAAGAGGAATTGTGTCTGGGGGTTTCCCAGTGGCACCCGCAAAGGCCACAGTGTGTGCCAAAAAGACAATATCATCATGATGAACCAAAAAAAACAATGTGGGCCCCCTACAGAAACCACACTTTTTTAAAGCTGAGCAGCCCCCTTTTGATGAATTTTTTGGGGACCAGCAGCCTTTTCAACAACAGGGGGGGAAAAAATATGTGTTCCCCTTTGACACCCAGATAACCAATTTGGGGGGGTGGCATTCCCCGGGAAACCAAATATGCCAAGCAGGTCACCCTTTTACTTCCTGTTGCGCATCCCAGTTTTTTATTGGGGGCCATGGGGAAAAAAAGGGCTTTTACGGTTGATTTTGTTTTTCTTTTTAAAAAAACAGAAATTTAAGGCTATTTTTCAAATTCCCCACTCTGTTGTGTTATGGGTTTTAATCAGGGACCTCTGGGCCTTTTACATGTAACATACTTTTCGCCAAAAAAATTTGAAGGGGCCCCCCAAATTTTTATTAAAAATTTAATCCATTTGCCCCCCAATCACCCACTGATTTCCAGTTACCAAATTTTTGGGGAGTGTCATTGGCCTGTTATATTCTCAGCTACATTTGGTTTTTTAATGAATTCTGGTTTTTAGTTTCCGGGTTCCACCCAGTACGTGCCCCCCATGAAGTCTTAAATGAAGGGGCAAGGGGGCGAGTGGTGTTGCTCTTGTAAAGAGACCCCGGGGTTTGCCTCCCCGGTCCCCCCATGGGATTTTATGTTTTTCCTCGGTCTGTGGGTACCCTCTCTTTCACAGTCCAAAAAAAAAGGTTATGATTTTTACCTCAATGCCCAGGTGCCTGGGGGTGGTATTGGGGCCCCGGGGGGCTGGCACCCCCGCCCGGGTTTTTTCCTCCTTGTGCCCCCGGGGGTTGCAGAGACCCCCCCCGGGGCCCCGTGTTAGGATACAGCTTTGGAAAAGATAAACTGACTAAAATGAATCTCCCCTTTAACAGAGTGGTACTGTGGGGTCACCGGAGGGGGCACTCGGGGCCCCTTTTACCCCGAGGTGCTTTGTCCAGGGGACAGGCATGCATCCAACCTCCATAACAAAGGCATCATCTGTTGAATGACAAAAGCAAGCATAGCCCCCGTTACATAAGCCATTTTTGGGGGTTTAAAAAGTTTTGACACAATCTGTTGGAAAACAAATGCGACGAAACAAAATTATTGTGATGTGCCATCTGTTGGGGGAAGAGACATAGCAAAAATGGAAAAAAAGAAATTGACCCATAGCCCCAAGGAATTTTTAAAAAAAGGGAGAGAGAAGGGAGGGTATGAGCTGGGAAGGTGGAAAGGGGAACCCCAAGGGGGTTGGGTTTCAGGGTTGCACCCTACAGAGCAGGGGGGGAAAACCGTTTGTGAAGGGCCCCCAGATGTTGAGGGTAAGGATGGGGGGAAACAGGTTCGGGGTGCCTGTGGGAAACCCGGATTCTGGGTACACGGGGGCAGGATTAAGATGTCCCGCCTGATTGACGCCCCCTGCCCCCAGATCCAAAGAAAGTTTGGGGGGAGGAGACCCTTTTCGTATTCTTTTTAAGAACATAGATTTACGCCCAGTGTTTTTAATCTGCTTTTGGAAGTTTGGGCCCTTTTAAAACCCTTAATTTTTTTTATGGGTTATTTAATTGGGTGCCTGAATTCACACCAACTTTTTTTAATTTTGTTGGGTTTTTTCCCCCCCCCTTTTTTTAAAGTTTTAATAAAAAAAAAAAAAAAAAAAAAAAAAAAAAAAAAAAAAAAAAAAAAAAAAAAAAAAAAAAAAAAAAAAAAAAAAAAAAAAAAAAAAAAAAAAAAAAAAAAAAAAAAAAAAAAAAAAAAAAAAAAAAAAAAAAAAAAAAAAAAAAAAAAAAAAAAAAGTTCCCCCTTGGAAAAGGCTTTTTTTGTTTTTAAACCCTAACAAAAAAACCTGCTGAAGGTTTGGGCCCCCCTCATTTTGGGGGCCCTTTTTTTTTTTAAAAAACCCCCAATTTCCTTTGGGGGGTTCCCATTGAATTTTAAAAAATTTCCCTTTGGGGGAAAAAAAAGGGGGGTTTTTAGGGGAAAGCATGTCACCGTAGCCCTGAACTGCCTCATTATGCAGTCAGCAGAACTGTGACAGCAGCTGATAGGAATAGCCACTGGGTAACAAACATTTTTAATTTGAACGGTCTAAATATAAGAAATATTAACCTTAAACTCAGCCCTCGCTTTTGGGCATTTCTGCTGCTTTAGTTTAATGGCATAATTCATCATCCTTCACTCAAAAATTAGATTCACCCCTATCAGTACAATACAATTTATTTTGTGTAGCCCAAAATCACACAAGAAGTGCCAAATGGTTTAAAGACCCTGCCTCTGACAACCCCAGCCTTGACTCTCTAAGAAGACAAGGAACAACTCCCAAAAGGGAAAAATGGAAGAAACCGGAAAGGGTTCAAAGAGACCCCTTACAGGTGGTTGGGTGTGCAGTAGTGTCAAAAAGAAGGGCAACAACACAATACAAGACAGAACACAAGTAATCCTCAATACAGTATTAAAAATAAAAATTTTTAGAAGTCGGTACAATAACAATGGATGACATCACATATATGATTTGGATTTGTTTAGGTCCTGAGACCTCAGCCATTAAGCTGCCTCCCCCACTGCATTCCCAGCTGAAACAATTTGCTGCCAATCCAATAAAGGACCCTCTTTCCCACATTCCTCAGTGATCCTCCATCAGGGATGACTTTTACCATAGGCAGGCACAACACCACTCAAAACAAAGGTCAGATTACTCTTTCAAGATTGTTAGCAGTCAAATACAGTCTGGTCCATACGTATTTTGGACAGTGATGCAATTTTCATGCTTTTGGTTTTGTAAAGCACCACAGTGGATTTGAAACAAAGTAATCAGGTGTGACTGAAGTGTGGATTACTTTAACACTAGAATTACCAGAGCCTAACAGTTGTACAAAGGACAGCTGATGGAAAGGTGCAACATTTAAGGTGCGATTTATGAGTTTTCTCGTAGGCTCTGGTAATTCTAGGTAATCAAAGAGGTTTAACAGACACATCTATGAGCCATTTAGAAATTTCTACATGATGCCCTTTTTTAGGGCTCAAAAGTATTTGTAAAGTAAATAATTATAAATATAATGATTATTTTCAGTACTTGACTGAAAGTCCTTTGCAGTCAACTTGATGGCCTGATATCTGACCCACGACCATTCCAAGTGTTGGGGTTTCACCCTAGTGAAGCTTTGTCAGCCTTTACTGCAGTGGTCCCTCATGTGCTGCTTGCTCGCTGGACTTTCTGCCATCAGTTTTAGACCTCAAAGTGAACTGCATGTCCAGTTGGGTGAAGTCGTTGATTGACTTGGCTGTTGGATACTTCCACTTTGCATTGTAAGCCTTGGTTTGCTCACAGTACATTTTGGCTCCTTGTCCATCTGTACTGTGAGCGTCGTCTATCAGTTTTGCATGCATTTTGATTCTGAGCAGACAGTATAGCCCGGTAAAGGAAGCACTCGACACACGCAAAGGTCTTGGGGCAGCCACCTGATAATATTTTAGCTGCAAAGGATTTTTAAGTCATGTAATGATGATGATCATACGGAGTCCAACACAGAACTGGTGAAGGTTTAAAGATGGCGTTAATGGTCAGACAGGAAGTGAAAGGTTATTCGGAAGTGATGTTCTACTAGCTCGGAGCCGGACGGAAGTGAAATTTCATGTGACGAACTGAAGTGCATGTCGTTCTAGGCACGGAACTGAAGTGACGTCTTCTAGCGCCGGAACTGAAGTGACGTTCTTCTAGGCGCCGCAACTGGAAGTGACATTCTTCTAGGCGCCGGAACTGGAAGTGACGTTCTTGATTCAGATAGGTTTTCCCAGTGGTCTGTAGAGATAGCAGGAGAAGGTTTAATGCATCCTGGCCTGGTGTGGAATTACCTTTACTTGGTCCACATAACGTCCCTTCATTCGCATGGCAGCACCCCAGACACTTCAGAATTCATCCTGCTACCTCAGCCAGCAGTCACATCATCAATGAACACAGTGACTGACTTCCATTGCAGTCATGCATGCCCATGATAACACGGGCCCCCGCCATGTTTCAGTGATGATGTGTATTCATCGGATCATGACCATTTCCTGTTCTCCTTTACTCTTCTTCCAATTCTGCTATTTATTGATCTTAGTTCTTTTCCAAAGAAATTATTCCAGAACTGGATAGGCTTTTGAAATGTTCCTGTCAAGTCTAATCTGTCCTTCCTGTGCTTGGAGGCTTGCCAGTGGTTTGCACTTTGGTAAACTCTGTCTTTAAGTTTCTCTGATTGCAGATTTTGGCAATAACAGGTCTGCCTCCCAGAGAGTGGTCTTGGTTTGTTAAATTTCCTGGATTGTTCTCTCACCAGGACATTTTGCAGTCATCCAGCAATTTGTCATCTGGTTTTCCAGACTTTCTGGTGTTGCTGAGCACATGTCTTTCTTCTCTTAGGAATAGACCAAATGATTGATCTGACCACACTGGAGCCTCATGTATAAACACAAAAATGTTAAGAGTAAACGCTTTACCTCAAATCTCAATGAATAAAACCTAAACTTGGGATAAGCCAGCACATTTTCACGGTAGCTCATACCTTGTCCAGTTCTGCACCGTTTGCAAACGGTGCACCAGCGCCCAAAATACTGTACTGTTCCTTTGTGGTTTATCTTTCTTTTTAGATCCATATCCCTGACATGGCTTTATAAAAACATTGAAATTAACCTATATTGTTTATTAGTTTATCATCTGATTGTAATTAACCGTAACAATATAATGGTTCATGGAATGGCCAAACTATTCAAACCATAGGGTTTAGGTTTCCCCACTGCACTTTCTTCTTCTTCTTTCAGCTGCTCCCGTAAAAGGGTTTCCCAAACGGATCATCTCTTTCCATATCCTCCACTGCACCACTCGGAGTATTTATATCACGTATCTAGTGAAATCACAGCTCCAGAGTGATCGAAAGAGAAATACGTATACAGCATCAAACACACACTGCCTCAGCCATGCTGCTATTTGAACTGCTCTCATATGGCAAACACTTCAGAGCCTTTCCAGACGGACTCCGGTTCAGAAACAGTTTCATCCCAAAAAATATAAGCACTTAATCAAATCAGCTCCTTGTAGAACTGTTTATACTATATACAATCACCTCACTGTAAACTGCAAAACTACAGTTATAATATGACAACCTGAGCCACTTTAAAGCCGGTTTTACAAATGATGATGTATATCATTTTAAGATGAAATGCAGCAAAAATGTTTGTTAAATTATACAGATAAATGTTAACATATAAATGATCTATATTGTTATTAATTAAACATGTAAGGACACAGTGTTGCCCGCATTAGCAGATTGCTCCTGCCTTGCGCCGTTCTTGCTGTTGCTGAGCGACACTGGAGGGATAGATGGATGGAATAATTAAAAACGTACTACGTAAGATATTTCGATGTTCCTTAAAAGTTTTGAAGAATCGAGTTCTAAGCTTACAGATGGCTTAACGCCATTACAGAGTTGATTGTGTTACTTGGAGAAAGAAGAGGAAGGACAGAAGTGGAGGTTAGCACGTTTGAAAAACAGTACTGCTGAAATAAATTATTCCATCGGACGCGACGGCACAGAGAGATCTTAGGAGAGGAAACAAGCACTCGATCGTGTTCCATGTTTAATAACGTTTTACTCCTATCATCATGAAAATGATATCATATATTCTTCGTATTTTAATTATTCAGAGACGTAATTCCAAATGTAATGGATTCGTGCCCTTTTTGGAGGAAGAGAAAGCCTGTTTAAGCTATGAAAGATTCACACACAAGAAATAGAAGATCAAACACAAAACAAAGCATTTAACGTCTTTTAGTTACGATGTGATTTGAGAAACTGGTTAATTAAACGATTTTAAGATGAAGTTTATGACATTCACTTTAATGACAAAATAAACCCAGTGATTAAAGTGGAAATGTCGAGATTAAGTTGACATTTCAAGTTTTTTCCCACTGTGCCTATTTTTTTTTTTTGTCCCCCTAATAACCTTATATGAAAACCAGACTGGGCTACAACTCCCCTTTTCACCGCAATTTGATATGTGACAACTTTTTATTTCGCACTTGCTAATTTGGAACTTGAGCTTTGAGTTTCTCCAACAGTCTATGTCACTCAATCAGCTTCTTTGTTGTTTATATTTACTGTTTAAACCAAAAAAATTTACGCTTTTCTTTTGCTCCACTTGGGATTTTGCTGAAATTCTTCTATTTCTCCTGTGCTTTTGCCATTTTCCTTTTACAGAACTCTGAGAATAATGCTATTCATATTGATTTGTATATATTTGAATGTTCAAGAGGCGTAATTCTGGGGGAGGGGACAGCTGGGGACAGCAGCGTTTCTTTTCACGCTGACCGGGGTTTATGTAGCGAAGAACGTGGAAGTTGCCGCACAGATTTATGCATCGGGGTTTTTGTGCGCACGCACATTTCGCTTTTGTCCGTACGCATTTATATTGTGAATTCTGCACAGCATTTGAAGGTCCCTGGTGTTTCTGTTGTCTCTAAAGATTTTTGTTTCTCTCTGCCTAATGATGGCCTATCTTTACTGGCATGGACAACTTTTGACCTCATATTGAGTGTTTACAAGATAGTTTCCACATGTAAATTCCACACTTGGAATCAATTCCGACCTTCATGTTAAAAGTTAATGAAATAATGAGGGACCTCGCCCACCTGGCTATGGAAGATTGTCAAGTCAAAAGTCCAAATACTTTGACCCTCTGGAAATGGGGGGGTGAGGGGCTGTCATTCCCGAACGGCCCCATAAGATATTTCTGTTAAACCTTTTGAATTAACGTTGAAGGCCCACACTGCAGTCACATGATGATTACTTCATTTCAAATCCATTGTGGTGTGTAAAGAGCCAAAATTATTAAATATTGTGTCACTGTTCAAATACTGTATCGTTACAGCAGAATAAGTTTCAAAATTCAGTAACTTTTTTTGCCAAGAACTGCACTTACATTAGAACATAAGAAATTTGACAAAGGAGTGACCACTCAGCCCATCGAACCCGTTTGTTTAGCTCATAACTAAGATGTCTCAGCTATGCTTCCACTTGTTCTTCTTATTTCCATAACTATTGATGTAAGTGTCCAAACACCATAAAGTATCAGGAACACCAGACAAGAAAGATCTATAAGTAATAAATGTAGATTTACTGCTTTGAAGTAAGCAGCCATTATTGAAAATCCGATGCTATACTGTATCATTTTGAAGGGCAGATCCTGCTCTGTCACATCATATACAAGTCCATCCATCCATCCATTATCCAACCGCTATATCCTAACCAGGGATCACGGGGTCTGCTGGAGCCAATCCCAGCCAACACAGGGCACAAGGCAGGAAACAAACCCTGGGCAGGGTGTCAGCCCACCGCAGCATATACAAGAAATTATTCTGCATGTCCAAAGTACAACACAATAGTTTCAAGATCCAAAAGTGTCTTACATTAAAAAAAAAAATTTGAAAGTGGAAAGACAGAAAGTAAAATGTGGTGTCATTTAGCTTAAACACCCTCTGGTTTTGTAGATAATAGGCTCATGTCAAATTGTTCAACATTGAATTGGAACGCTCAAGAACGTCTTCAGATATTTTGGTGATGTAGCAATTGGGCCATCTTTGATGGTTGAAAGAAAATATTACAAAGTGGGTTTGGGGTAGTCAGAATTATGAGAAAACATCCATTTATCCATCCATTATCTAACCCGCCATATCCTAACTACAGGGTCACGGGTCTGCTGGAGCCAATCCCAACCAGCACAGGGCACAAGGCAAAACAAACCCTGGTAGGGCCAACCCACTGCAGGGCACACACACACACACACCAAGCACACACCAGGGACAATTTAGGGATCGCAATGCACCTAACCTGCATGTCTTTGGACTGTGGGAGGAAACCCAGCAGACAGGGAGAACATGCAAACTCCACCGGAGGACCTGTTAGGCAACTATGAACTTTATTTATAGCAGTGAATAAAATGAATGATTAAATGAAGTTTTTAAAAATGCTGTTGTATTGTTCTGTTGCTGTGTACAAATAATGGGGCTAAGTCTAAAGGGCTCATTATTGGACTTTGACTTTGTGAATTGCCTTTCTTTAGATTTTCCTTATTTTTTTCCTACAAGGGTTTCTTTCTGGAGATTTTTCTTGTCTTTTAGGGAGTCAAGGCTTAGGGGCTTGGGGTGTTGTCAAAGCACAAGGCCTGTTAGAGTCCATTAAGCATTTTGTGCATTGTACAGGAAATTGATGCTGTTGTTTTATCAGTGCAGAATAAAAGTCCGAGGAGATATAGTGAAGCTTTTTACTTTTAATGCTCTTCGCCTGCCAGCTCTGCTGATCTCCATCCACACTCCAGTTTTTCGATGCTCTAATCTAATAGTCTTAGTTACCCCAGTTATACCAAGTAAGTTTCTAAGCACTTTAATTCATTTTGGTTTAATAGGAGCGACAGTTTCCAAAAGCTTCTGAAGTGTCGATTATAATTAGTTGTCAGCACCACAACTGAGGTTGTGGCCACACTGTGAGGTTGTCATTTATAATCTGACTTTTAAATAAAACGACTTCCATCCACGCTGGCTTTCTATTGTTTTACAGTATCGCCACCAGACTAAAACGTAGACATTACACCTACACGCATGCTATCGGTAGAAATTATGAGAGCAAGCATTTTCCACGCTAGACATTCAAGTGCAGTTAACATTTATATGATGGAGGACAGCAATGGTGGATTGTTTTTGGTTTGTTTGAACTGACGACAAGGTGGAGTTGTTAATTGAGAGTGACGCACGAATCTAAAGAGAACAAAGCGTCCGAGAAAAAGTAATGAGCAGGATCCACTCAGGAAGGGCCATGAAATACTCACGGACCAATCCAAATTCACATTTTCAAAACTCTTGTTTTCACCCCATCCTCACTGCAGTGCTTGGTGGGCTGGCACCCACTACAGGGTTTGTTTCCTGCCTTGCCCGTGGTTGGCTGGGATTGGCTCCAGCAGACCCCGTGACCCTTGTAGGTAGAGTGGGTTGGACACTGACTGACTGACACCGCAATGTGCAGCCAGCGTAATGCGTTCTTCTAGTGTTTTAAAGGTTTACTTTTGGGGGTTAAAATTCAGGTAGTGTGGATGAAAGTCAAGAACACAGAGACTTCATCATGAGTGACATTCACTTCCAGTACTGAAAACCCTGAAATGCTGGACCATTCATTTTAAAATGTAGGTTTTCTGTATTTTCAGTACTGGTATATCACACAACCCTCTTACTCAAATCAGTCCTGAACGCAAACAAACATGAACACATCAGGCAGATGTGACCTATGGAGCCATGAATATCAGACTGCTATTTCAGCAAATTATTTACAGCG
>NW_024385634.1:0-44826 GCF_016835505.1 Polypterus senegalus
ACAGCAGTTTTTAGTGCTGAAGGAATATGGCCAACCAAAAGGGATTGGTTTATAATCCTGGTGATAAGTGTAGAAATAGCAGAAATGTTGGCCTTCAGCAAGGCTGAGGGAAAAAGGTCCAGGGAACTGGTAGACGGTTTCATTTTCCTGATGACGTCCACCACCTCTTCCCGTGTGCCAACAGAGAAGGAGCAAAGGGGCTGGACAGTCTCAGGCAGCGGGTCGACAGTTGAGGATAACAGAATATCCATGGTAGAGAGGTTTAAGCGAATGTTATAAACCTTTTGTCTGAAAAAATTGATATGCAGATTACACCTCTCATCAGTGGCCTCAGAATGAGCACATGAAGGAGGTTTAAGAAGATGATTTATAGTAGAAAAAAGTTTTTTTGGATCCCTGGAGCTATTTGTAATGATGGCAGAATAGAATCTGGACCGTGCAACCTTCAAAGCTTCTGCATACGCCCTCCTATGTTCCCTATAGGCCTGTTTGTGAACAGTCAACCCAGAAGCCTTCATTTTTCGCAGCTCGCAGGTGTACCATGGTGCTGAGCACGAAAATGAGACGGACCTAGACGTTAAAGGGGCATGAAAGTCAAGGAGACTGCTCAGAGACTGGTTGTAGAGATCAACGAGGTCAGCAACAGAGCTAGAACTGGTAAGATCAGTAGAAAGAAGTTTAAGGTCCAGGGCCAAGGCATCCACATTGATGTTCTTCAAATTTCTAAAATGAATCTGCCGTTTTGGTTTGGTACGAGGGGAGAAAAAGGGCAGCTCCATTGACACTACTTTGTGGTCTGAAATACTGTTTCCGATGGGAGTGTTAGCTCCGTGGAAATATGTTCTTTTATATTGCAGCGTTTTAATAACCCTTTAGTTAAATAAGTATAAATTATAACGGCGATATCCCTCTTTTCGGCGATAGGCGGCGACAAAGTCACAGAAAAGACAGAATATACTTAGCTTGTTTAATGCGGCTTACGTTGCTTTAAAATGACAGGGAAGACCAGTCACATTTCTTTTCTAACCACGGGGATTTGGTCGTGTAGAAATGGCTTTTTTCTGTCACAACGGAGGTGGTGTTGGAGTCTATCGCTTTCACTCCCACAGGTCTTCAAAGCTTGGCAAGGTTCCAGCGTTCTTTTATTTTGTGTCCACACGACCACATCCCCCAGTACAATGCCAAACAAGGTAGACAAACTTAGGCTAAGCAGCAGACAGTCAGATCATATAACACTTAGGCCTTTTAGGGCTGACAACAGCTGTTCTTGTCTATCTTTATGCTTTGCCTATCGCAGCACTTCCGAAAGTTGACACCCTGTGCTAAAGCTGGCTCAGCTCTTCATGGCATGTTATACAGAAAAAGAATGAAAAATACATTTAAAGAGATCTAAAACAGATACAGTGACACAATTCTTAATATTATAACAACCTTAGTATAACAGACCACCCTTTGTCACTGGATCTGTGACAAAACAATCCCTGAGAATCTTATTCACAAAGCAAAAGGTACTCAGTCCCCCGTCACAGTGTAGATATTTCAAGTCATTTATGGACATGTAAGATGTAATAGCACTATAGCTTCTGTACCATTCATCTAAAACCAGCATAAACATGGACAAACAGTTACATTTAACATGCTGTTATCAAGTAATGATCACTGTATCTCATCAATGGTGTTAGTGGAGATTTTTGCCGTTATTTCTTACATAGTCTGTGTTGTGTCTACATATTACTGAATTCATGCAGTGGGTGTCATAGCATCAGATTATATTAGAATCCTATATAGCATCTTGATGGATTACTATTCTTTGGCACACCTATCATTTCTAGCTTTAATATGTTGCTAGATGTGCCCCACCCTTTGGTGTCTGATCCCTTTATGAGTTACAATGGTTGTAACATAACTCAGATGCTATTCTAGCTTCATTGCTATAATTATTAATTGTTCTTAACTAGTATTATTGCATAATTGTTCATTCACTATCTGTTATCCTCCCCAACTTCACTATCAGATGTTCTATTCCAAGTTAACAATTTACAAGTTCACATCATTGATAAATCATGCATATCCTCATACCTTTGAACCCTTCTTATAATAGTTTCAAGTATATTCCTAGGCTTGCTATATATATATATATACTAGCAAAATACCAGCTTCATGATGAGAAGTAGTGTGTTAAAGAAGCAATGAAAAAGAAAAGGAAACATTTTGAAAATAACGTAACATGATTGACAATGTAATTGTTTTGTCACTGTTGTGAGTGATGAGTGTTGTTGTCATATATATATATATATATATTTACACACACATACATAAACATATATATATATACATACTGTATCTATACATATACACATATATATATATACATATATATATATCTACATATATACACATACATATACACACACACATAAATACATACACACATACATACATACACACACAAATACATATATATATACATACATACATACACACACACATATATAAACATATATATACATATACATACAGTACATATCTACATATATACACACACAGCTATTTCGTATCAGTGCAATACGCTGCTTGTTAAAACGGATAACTCCCGCTCTTACGTGCAAGTCTGCGTGGATATTATGAACATAATGCATGCATAAGGTTCGAGCCGCATGTAGACGGACTTTTTTTGTTCTTCGAAGTCACCAAAGCGCCGTGCAAACTCAGTGCGCTCAGTTTATCAGCAAAGTGCGTATTTGGGAACACCGTAGTGACGACTTGGTTCAACATTACTTGGCAACAGGGAAAGTGAGGCAAGGTGCACTGGTGCATTTGTGTCTCCCATAAAAGCAGCTTCACTTGAAATCACTTTGTGATTGTGCACGGGTTAAAACGTCCGCTGAAGTGTCAGATTCTTATTTAATTATGCTGCTTTCTGTATCTTCTGCATTGCATTCAGGTTAACCTGATGTTTTATCTCATAGTGCCTTAGATTAAATTCTGTAATTACAGCCACATTAGCTCCACAAATGAGACACACGGGTTTAGTAAACATATACTCAGCCTCCCATCGGTTTTTAAAGGCTCTATTTTCAGAATCAACTTTTCTCTTCAGCATCGTGTGAGCTAGCTTCTCAATAACTTGATTAAGTCGGTAAGTGTTCGGCAAGGCAGCTGAAGCGCTGCATTATGGGATCTGTAGTTTATTGTGTTACCAGCGCTTCATATACCCGGGCTTTAATAACAATAATACAGTATATAAAATGATCTCGCGGCGGATATAATTACACGCCGGGCCGGATGTGGCCCGCGGCCCTTGAGTTTGACACATATGGACTAAATAGAACTTGAAAAGATATATTTTTCAAATGTGATCGCGCAATTCAGATAGATTTGACGCGCACTACAGCCTGCATGCCTCAATAAGTCATCCTTCCCTCGCTCTTACTTTTTTACCGTTCATCTAATGAATACACTGAGTATGGCTTTACCAAAACAATCATTGATGGCGAATAAAGTATCCATTATTCGAGTATGTAGATCGGGTTATATATATATACATATATATATATACCCGCGTATCGCACCGGAGAAGTAGTGTGTTAAAAAAGCTATGAAAAAGAAAAGGGAACATTTTAAAAATAACGTAACATGACTGTCAATATACAGTATTTGTTTTGTGAGTGTTACTGAGTGTTGCTGTCATCAAGGATTTGATTATCATTATTTCTTTCAATCAGGTTCGTATTTGTAGGATGTGTTGTGTTCAAGTTACATTCTGTGTTTGTCAATCGTTGTAAAGATGACAGGTTTCATTCATCGATTCGTTTCTTACTGCATCAATAAACAGCTCGTCTTCTTCTTTATCTGAGACCTGACACACTGCATGCACGGTTTTTTTTACACTGTCTTCCTTTAGCGGGACATTGACTTTTTCCAACGTGTGCTTTGTTTTGGATTTATGAATATGCTTGTATGTATGAGACGCTTCATATTTTTTGCTGCCTTTTCAATTGTGTAATTCGGTTTTGTTCAGCTCTTTGGAACTGTTGCTTTTATCTGTGCACTGCGTCAGTTCACGTGAGCCACTCGGTGTACATGCATCGAAGGTTCCCAGCTGTGCTGGTGCCATCTCGTGCTATGTCCATGGCTGTATTTAATGTTACCTTAGTCCTGGCACTTAAAACTTTCTCTCGCAGTTTCGCTGAGTTTGTACCAAACACCACCCTGACCATCTCATCTTCCTCTGCATAAGCACAGTCCTTAACCCGTGAATATTTAGTGGGAGTTTGCTATTGGATTGCCGCGGACGGACGGCCTTATATGGGCAGGCACTAAATTACAAACGCCAGCGGCAGCCTGTCTATGAACTTAATTTAAAGTGTAGGTTTACATCGTGCTTTGTTTCAAGTAGCAGAAGTCATGAATATGGTTGTATATGTCACTTTCGCCGCTTCTTATTGTTTCGCTGCCTTCTCAATTATATAATGCATGTTTTCTTCAGCGCTTTTTAGGTCTTCCTGGTTTTCTATGTACTGCGTGATTACGTGGGAGGTGTGATGATGTCACACGAAACTCCCCCACGGCGTTGAAGCTCATCTCCATTACAGTAAATGGAGAAAAACTGCTTCCAGTTATGACCATTACGCGTAGAATTTCGATATAAAACCTGCCCAACTTTTGTAAGGAAGCTGTAAGGAATGAACCTGCCAAATTTCAGCCTTCCACCCACACGGGAAGTTGGAGAATTAGTGATGAGTCAGTGAGTGAGTGAGTGAGTGAGTGAGTGAGTGAGTGAGTGAGTGAGGGCTTTGCCTTTATTAGTATAGATATATGCCTTGTCCAACCCAGTGGTCTGTTAACAAAGTCTTTTTCTTGGTGGCTTTGCAGATTGGTAACTTTGCAGATCCGTCTGAACAAAGTGTGACTGTTTCAAGGCACTAAAGTTTGTTGTTACTGGAACAGAAAGTAAAAAGTCATTTTGCCATTAGGGGGCTCATAAGCTGAACACAAGGTGACTGTACCTTTTTAGCAGAGGTGCACTTCCCTCTAGGCTTGCACTTTATCCTGTGGTCATTCATGGGAGCCTTCAACAGCTGTCACATCACCTCAGTGGCTACAGCCGGTCCTTGAAGAGTCCATAAAACTTGTCTTAGTAGTAAAAATGTCTGCTCACATCATGGCATCAAGTTTGAGTAGCTGGACTTACAATCTTTCTTTAGTTCTTCACTCTGTTCCCTCTGGAAAAGCAAGTGTTTCTTCACCAGCTATTCTCAGGTATGTGCAGCAGATTAAAAGTCATTAGTGTAGTACAGTCTCTGTAAATCTTCGTTTGTGTATACACCACCTATTACTTCATTGATAAAACTTTACCACTGAATGGAGAGGCTTTAACCACTAAATTTAGTGGCCAAACTTAAACCACTTGCTAGGCTAAACTAGAGAAGGGTGCAAGGCAGAGCAAATACATAACATAAAGCAATTATTTCCCAATCATATGTATCATACAAATGCAGCATTATAAATGACAATTTTAGACCCGCAGTTCAGTCTCATAAAATAACAGTAAGAAATAGAGTAATACATTTAAACTATGCTAGTGACAATGTCTCTTCAGTAGGATCATCCATTACACAAAATTAACACATTGCCTCAGTTATCCAAGTGTCTTAACTTATAACAGGATGTTACATACAATGGTTCTAATGTATAACTGAATAATCCATTTTGCTATGTGCATTATCACTGAGCATTAACTTAATACATTGATGTAATAACAACTCTTCCTAAAATTAATCACTTACAGAGACAAATCAATACATGTATTTCAATTCTAATACATTTTGTAATTACTGAAGTGATAATAATAATCATTTGTCATACATCAAAATATGTAAACCCTCTATACTGTTTTTCATGAATACAAAAATCAATCTAGTGTTCAATTGTTGGCATTTTTCATTTAAACATTTAACACTTGCACTAAATCAGCATGCAAGAAAATTATTCTAATAGCTGCTGTTCATTAATTTATGATAGATAAAAATTCACTATCCTTTGATTAGATTATTTCTAATTGCTCTGCCCAAACTTGCTATTAAGCTATTTTTTGCAACTTGTATAGAAACATAGTTTGTGTTTTTCATCCGTTGGTCAGTGGATTTGCTGAATCTGGAGAAAAAGAACATCTATAGATTTTAAATGCAACTTTTATGCTTATAACACTTTTCATGAAATTCAGATTTGAAAATTCTTCTCTTTAATTGACCATGTTACAAGCTATTCTGAGATTTCGAGGTCAATAAGTCATGGCGTTATTTAAACTCTGCATCTGTTTGCAGGCTTCAAAGACACAGACCAGGCACAGATTGTGTTATCAATCACCAGTCATGATCACTATTGATATTCACATGTATTACATTTAACTTGGAATCTATACTAATAAAAGGCAAAGCCCTCACTCACTCACTCACTCACTCACTCACTCACTCACTCACTGACTCATCACTAATTCTCCAACTTCCCGTGTAGGTAGAAGGCTGAAATTTGGCAGGCTCATTCCTTACAGCTTACTTACAAAAGTTGGGCAGGTTTCATTTCGAAATTCTATGCCTAATGGTCATAACTGGAAGGTATTTTTCTCCATTAACTGTAATGGAGTTGAGCTGCAATGACGTGGGGGGGCAGAGTTTCATGTGACATCATCACGCCTCCCACGTAATCACGTGAACTGACTGTCAACGCAGTGCGAGGAAAACCAGGAAGACCTCCAAAAGCGCTTAAGAAAACATGCATTATATAATTGAGAAGGCAGCTAAACAATAAGAAGCAGCGAGTGACATATAATACCATATTCATGAGTGCTGCTACCTCCGAAAGAAAGCAAGGTATAAACCTAAACTTTAAATTAAGTTCATAGACAGGCTACGCTTGCGTTTCACATTCCCACAGGTAATGCGGGATACAAGTTTAATGAGAGGACGAGGATATAAACGAGAGTTTTGATCACTTTGTAACTAAGTTAAAATTGTAGGTGAAGGGGTGTGCTTATGCAAATTCCGAGAGACTGTGTTTGTGGGGATTGACAGTTAAGGCGGTGGGGAGTTACGCCATCATCTCCCCGACCATTCGTCTCATTTCACTCTGAGCTGAGCTCCGCGGCTAACGCTGTCTTCTCGAAGCAACTTCGCCAGACTGCCACCAAATACTCACAGAAAAATCCACAAGTTAATACACACGCTCTCTCTAGAGTTTCTCCACACTGAATCCTCCAGGCACTACTTACAAAAGGTTACATTGACAATCGTGTTACGTTATTTTTAAAATCTTTCCTTTTCTTAGCACAAGCACAGCTGAGAAGCTTCGATGCATGTGCTCCATAACGCTGTTAAAAAATAATGCATTTAATCACACTTTGCATTACAAGCAAAGGGAGCTTTTGTCAATGCATGATTTCCTGGTACAATGATTACACTGATCAGCATCCCGATTCATTTTACCCTCGCACCACCTTAGTTTGAGAAGAAGTATGAAAAATATGAGGTTAACATAGAAAACAGATCACCAATTCAAGCTTTATGAATAATCGATTCGCCATCAATAATTGTTTTGGTAAAGCCATCCCCCTTTCATTTTATAATTTTTCCGCCATTAGCCATGATTAAATGAACGGTAAATAAAGTAAGAGCAAAGCGAGCGTGACTTATTTAGGCAGGCATATATATGACAGCAACACTCATGACAATGTCAATCATGTTACGTTATTATTAAAATGTTTCCTTTTCTTTTTCATTACTTCTTTAACACACTACTTCTCCGCTTGAGGCGGGTATTTTGCTATATATATAATATATGAATTACCCCCAAAGAGCTGAGACTTTTGATATCATGAACGTGTGTACAAAAGGGGTCTCCTGCCCAGCAAAAGTCGAGCAGCCAGCGCGCGTTCATAGCTGTGCCGGCCTTTGAGACGCTGACTGCGCTTCTGCCTTAAGTCAAAGTGAGCACTTTTAATTTTTTTCATCCTCCCCCTGCGCTATAGCCCAGACAAGTGCAAACACAGGATCCCTTTTCTACACCACGGCAAAATAATATTAAGGCGATTCACACTTTCTTTTGCACGTATACGATTATGAGGTCCTAAACTTGGATTATGAAGACACGCACACGAGTGGAGGACTGACAGTGCCATCACAGCCGATTAATGGCGGGGACGTCTCACCAGTCTACACAAGACACACCGCGACTGTCCCCAAAAGGCGATCATAACGCCAGCTAACACATCTCTCTATACTATATAAAAGAAAAAGGCAACTTTCCTTTCTTTACACCTTTTTCCTTTTATGCCAAACCAAAGCCTTTCTCTTAACACTGCAGATCACACAAAACTAATTTTCTTTAATTGCCGGTAAGGCACATTACCAGAGGCACAAATTTGAACGTTCACATAGAAAATGTAATTTCTATACCACAGCCGTCGTGTAGCGCCTTTCAAAAGGGATCTACTACAGAGAGATGATCCATATACTGTACATTTTAGCTGCTGTTAGTTATTTACCTGTTGTGTTACACAGTCTTTAAAATGTAGTTTACCCAGCAACCACTCCAGTAGTGATCAGTGTACCTGTACTTCTTGAAACGTTAATGTTTTACTGCTTAATAACTTATACACTATATTTTATTATTTTTCCCTTGCACTCAGTGACCAAAGCTATACACACACATATAGACACATACAAACATACACACAAGTATATGTATGTGTATATATATGTATGTACTAGCAAAATACCTGCGCTTCACAGCGGAGAAGTAGTGTGTTAAAGAAGCAATGAAAAAGAAAAGGAAACATTTTGAAAATAACGTAACATGATTGTCAATGTAATTGTTTTGTCACTGTTGTGAGTGAGTGATGAGTGTTGTTGTCATATATATATATATATATATATATATATATATATATATATATTTACACACACAGACATAAAATATATATATACATATCTATACATATACACATATATATACACATATATACATATATATATATATATACATATATACATTGTAAAGGACCGAGGAGACAGCAATAAGGGTTGGGGTTTTCCGCCCCGATATTGTACAGTAAAAAAAACAGGTCAAAGCATAAACAAACAGTTCATACGCGACGCCGACTCCTGGCCGCGCCATTTTATTGGGGAGGAGCCGAAGTGGAGGGATGCGGGAAGGACCGCAAGGGAGGATGGGAAGGATGACGCCAGGGCAAGATGGCGGAGGAAGGGCGGAAGTATCGCACTGCGGTCAATCCAAGCCTATGGTGCAGGAAGGTCTTTCTTTCTACGAGGAAGCAGAGGGAGAAAGTTAATACCCCACCATTCCCTGGCGGCGAATGGTTTCCCAGGTGTTATCGAATCAATCCGCGGCCTCCTACTCGCGCGTGCGTGACACGATCCCCCTTAGCCCAGGACCGCCAGGTCGGGCGGACCTAACCGAGAGGTCGTGAATACGAGAGGGCATGGCATTGGCCTGAAGGGTGCCCCGCCGATAAGTGACAGTGAACTTATACGGCTGTAAGTCCAGGAACCACCTGGTGACCCGCGGATTCACTCTTTGTGTAGGGACATCCACTGAAGTGCAGCGGATCAGTCACCAGAGCGAATTCGCACCCAGCAGGTAGTAACGGAGGTGGGTCACTGCCCACTTAATGGCCAAGGCCTCCCTCTCCACTGCCGCTGCACCGGCCCCGGTCCATCAGTTTCCGCTAAGGTACATCACAGGGTGCTCGACACCATCGACGCTTTGGCTCAGCACGGCACCCAGGCCTGTGTCCGCGCCGGTCTGGAGAATAAACGGAGCCCAAAATCGGGCGTCCGTAACACAGGTGCCGACGTTAGGGCCTTCTTTAGGTCACTGAACGCTGTTCTGCTTTGTCGGTCCACACCACGTATAGGGAGCCCTTTTTGTCAGGTCAGTCAAGGGTGCTGCTCTTCGAGAAACGGGAACAAACCGGCGGTAGTAACTCGCAAGCCCCAAGAAAGCCTGCACCTGTTTCTTGGTACGGACGGGCCATTCTAAGATGTCTTTAACTTTGGAGCTCTGTGGCCGCACCTGTCCTTGTCCCACGAGGTAGCCTAAATATTTGGCCTCCTTTAATCCAAAAACACTTCCGGGGTTTATGCGGAGGCCGGCTTTAGCCAGTGTTCGGAGGACAGCTGCGACCTGCAGTAGATGCTCCTCCCAGGTGCCGGAATAGATGACAACGCCATCCAGGTAGCGGCACTATAGGACTGGTGGGGCTTCAGCACTCTATCTACCAGACGCTGGAAGGTCGCCGGGCCCGTGCAGCCCAAATGGGAGGACCTTGTACTGCCAGTGCCCGCTAGGGGTGCTAAAGGCCGTTTTTCCTTTGCGGATGCCGTTAAAGGAATTTGCCAATACCCTTTGTCATGTCAAGGGTAGTCAGATATCGAGCCGCACTCCAGCCGCCAAGGAGGTCGCCAATGCGGGCATGGGGTAGGCATCGAACTTGGAGATCTGATTCAGACGCCTAAAGTCGTTACAGAACCTCCAGGAGCCGCCTGGCTTGGAGACGAGGACAATAGGGCTGGACCAGGGACTATGGCTCTTCAATTATGTCCATGTCCAACATACGCTTCACCTCCAGTTCGACCTCTGCGCTGTTTGCCTCCGGAGTCGGTAGGGCCTCTCCCGGACGATTACACCGGCCCGTGACTATATCGGGCTCAATCAGCGCGTCCGCCGGGTGACTCGCCACTACCTCGGGATGGCTCGGAGTGTTTGGGCTAACTCCTGCCGCTGCTTGGGGTCAGCTCTTCGCCGAGGTTAAGGGCAGTTGTGCTTGAAAGGGAGAGTGACCTATGGGAGCTGGGAGCTCCTCTCTATCTCCAGGGCTTTAACAGGTTGACATGATAGATCCTCTCACCGGTCGACGATTGGGCTGTTTCACCAAATAGTCGACGCAGTCCTTTTCTCTCCTTAACCTCGTAAGGCCCTTGCCAGTGAGCGAGCAGCTTCGAAAGTGGGAGGTCGGGACGAGCACCATAACTCGTCCCCGGGCGAACTCCCTGAGGACGGAGTTGCGGTTGTAACACCGGCCTGCGCTGCTTGCGCACGAGTCACGTGCTCTTTTAGGAGGGGCCTGATCTTTGTGAGTCGGTCGCGAGTTGCGCCACGCATCCAAAATGTTAGAGGAGGGAAGAGCCTCGCCTCCCAGCCTTCTTTAGGATGTCGAGGATTCCCCGGGTTGTCGCCCGTATAGTAATTCAAAGGGGAGAAGCCTGTAGAGGCCTGGGGTACCTCCCGGTAGGCAAAAGCACGAGCGGGAGGAGCTGGTCCCAGTTCCTGCCGCCGCGCTGACTACCTTGCGGAGCATCTGCTTAAGCGCCTGATTAAACGCTCACCAACCCGCCAGTTTGCGGGTGATAGACTGACGCTTTCAGGTGCTTTATCTGCAGTAATTTGGCTACCTCCTTGAACGTGATCCAAGTGAAGGGCGTACCCTGGTCCGTGAGGACCTCCTTGGGTATGCCCACGTGAAAACAAATTAACCAGTTCCCGTCGCGATGCTTTTAGTATTAGCGAGCGCAGGGGAACCGCCTCTGGGTACCGGGTGGCATAGTCCACCATGACTAGGATATACTTGTGGCCACGGGTTGAGGGCTCCAGGGTCCCACCAAATCGACCCCTATCCTTTCAAAGGGATGTCCACGAGGGGAATAGGGACTAGAGGAGCACGGTCCCTCCTAGGAATCTGGCGGGTCTGGCACTCCGACAGGATTGACAGAACCGCCGGACCTCCTCATTGATCCCAGGCCAGTAAAAGCGGAGCTTAATCCTCTCCAGTGTTTTTCGCCCCAGGTGGGCCTAGGAGGTGAGCATGTGCCAACTCGCATATCTCCCGCCGGAAGGTACGCTGAATTAGCAACAACTTCCGACCTCGCCTCATGGGTAGCCACCGGTACAACAGATCATTCTCAAGGACAAAGAAGGGTTCCCGCGTGTGGATCCGCCCGCTGTTGAGCTGTTAGGCAGAACGACGCGATTCCGGCAAAGCGCAGGGAGTCATCATTCCACTGCTCCTCTTAAAGGAGGCCGGGCGTGGACCGAAATTGATGGTCCAGGCCGAGAGGGTCTTGGGGCCTGGGCCGGGAAGAGTTCCCTGGCTAGTCCCTTCTCCGCGGAATCTTCCGGTCAAGGTCCGTAGCCACGAAAGGTCCCCGAGACACCAGCCATAGGGCCTGCCCTTGTGCACGGCGTGGAGGCCGCGAGGGGTGCCTTTTCCCCTCATAACAAGATCCAACGAGGCCCCGGAGCGCGTAATGGCTTACCGCTGATTCAGACCAGTCTTGTCCCAAATCACTGGGAAGGGGGGTCAGGTAACACAGCGACCGCCATTTGATTGGTTCCCCTTCCAGGTGACATAGCAGTGAGCGAACGATATGACCTAGTCCCCCATGCACACAGGTGACCAACAAATGCTGTTTTAACCACTGTTGTAAGAGAAAACGGCGAGCAACAATGGTAATGTTGCTGCGGAATCAAACAAAGCCACCACGGCGCGCCCATTTAGCAACACCACTCCCGATTCGACTCGCCAAGGGATGCGGCGGGTACAATACCTCTCCGCGATGTCCAGCTGCAGTCCATAGGCTCCGGGCGATGTGATGGGGCAGTTTGGCAGCAGGTGACCGGTCTCGCCACACTTGAAACAGCGCGGCGGACCCGCCTTCTCTGGCTCTGGCTGGCGCTTCTGCAGCGCGCCGAGGGGCTCGGGGTGGCCGCCCGCCCCTGCCGGTTCCCGCGAGCAGGCTTTTCTGACCCCCAAGTCGGAGGACCGCCAACTGACGCTCCAGGACGCCGAGGAGGCCCGACATGTTCTGATAGGCGTGTCCCCGACCTGCTGGGCGAGGGAACTGGGCATCGCGATTGACCAGGCCTTCACAGGCCACCCGCCGACCACTTTCCGCCTGCCGGGCCTCTGGCCGTAGCCAGCGCCCATCTTGCCCCAGAACTCAACGCCTGGGCGCGAAGGGCTTTTCGGGTCAAAGACCCAGTTCCGCCATTCGCCGCCTGCTGGCCCGGCTAATGCCGTAGCGGGCCAGTATTTCGGGCTTGAGGAGGTCGTAATTAGCGCCTCCTCCTCAGGGAGGTCATAATAGGCCCGCAGCGCTGGTCCTTCAGGTATGGCGCCAGGATGGACGCCCACTGACCGCTGCCACTCGCTCCGGTGGCCGCCCTCTCAAACATGCCCAGGTAGGCATCGACGCCCTCGAAGGGCCCATCGGACTAAAGGATGAGGCGGCTGCCTGGGGGGTCTGGTCTCGCCCGCTGGGCTTCCACTAACCTGGCCTCGTGGCCTCCAGCTCCCGGTGGTGGCGGCTTGCGCGCAGCTGCAGGCCTGGAGCTGGTCATTCATTCTGCAGCACGTGTTGAGGTCCTGTCCCTCCGTCATTCCGGGATCTCTATCCTGCCGCTACGCCACTTGTAAAGGACCGAGGAGACAGTAGCAAGGGTTGGGGTTTCCGCCCCGTATATTGTACAGAAAAAAAAACAGGTCAAAATAAACAAACAGTTCATAACGGCGACGACTCCTGGCGCGCGGCCATTTTATTGGGGAGGAGCCGGAAGTGGAGGGATGCGGGAAGGACCGCAAGGGAGGATGGGAAGGATGACGCCAGGGCAAGATGGCGGAGGAAGGGCGGAAGTACGACTGCGTCAATCCAGGCCTATGGTGCAGGAAGGTCTTTCTTTCTATGAGGAAGCAGAGGGAGAAAGTTAATACCCGCCATTCCCTGGCGCTAATGGTTTCCCAGGTGCTATCGAATCAATCCTGACCTCCTACTGCGTGACAAACATACATATACATACACACATACATACATACACACACATATATACACACAAATACATATATATATACATACACACACACATATATACACATATATATATACATATACATACATATCTACATATATACACACACAGCTATTTCGTATCAGTGCAATACGCTGCTTGTTAAAACGGATAACTCCCGCGCCTTACGCAAGTCTGCGTGGATATTATGAACTATCGATTTGTTCAAGTTCTATTGAAATTTTAAATAGAAGGAATTTTTATTTAGTCGACAGAAATATCTTTGGTAGGAATGGTAAAACAGACAGGAATATTATTCCTGAATAAATCAACTCAAACCTTAAACAACTTATAATATTTTGCTCTCCATAAAAATATATCCTGTCTAAATTATACAAGTTAGAAATAAAGTAAACGTTAATAGAACAAACATTCAAATTTCTTTACTCTTATGTAATTTTATATAAAAAATAAACTTAGATTTTAAATATCCCAAAAGATTTTGCTCTCCATAAAAATATATCCTGTCAAAATTATACAAATTCAAATATGAACATGCTGCATAACAAAACCTGGAAATATAAATAAAATGTGTTCCTTTCAGCAATAACAAATCAAATCATTCAGTTGTCTTTGCTCATATGTGATTTTAGAGCTGGACACCTGGCATCTTTTTTTGGCAACAGGTTCGTTTCTGTTTGGTGTGAGGTTCTGTGTTGTGGAGATTCTCAGGATGGATTGCAGGTGCTCATCAGTGAGGCGAATTCCTGTGTGCTGTTTTGTTAGTCTTTATCACTGAGAAGAGCTTCTCACACAGATATGTGCTACCAAACATGCACAAGGTTCGAGCCGCATGTAGACGGACTTTTTGTTCTTCAAAGTCACCAAAGCGCCCGTGCAAACTCAGTGCGAGTGCGCCAGTTTATCAGCAAAGTGCGTATTTGGGAACACCGTAGTGACGACTTGGTTTAACATTACTTGGCAACAGGGAAAGTAAGGCAAGGTGCAAGGGTGCATTTGTGTCTCCCATAAAAGCAGCTTCACTTGAAATCACTTTGTGATTGTGCACGGGTATCTGTAATTACAGCCACGTTAGCTCCACAAATGAGACACACGGGTTCAGTAAACATATACTCAGCCTCCCATCGGTTTTTAAAGGCTCTATTTTCAGAATCAACTTTTCTCTCCAATATCGTGTGAGCTAGCTTTGCAATAACTTGCAGCATCATAAGCTAGACTTGATTAACGCTGTAAGTAGCTGGCAAGGCAGCTGAAGCGCTGCATTATGGGATCTGTAGTTTATTGTGTTACCAGCCATATACCTGGGCCATTAATAACAATAATTCAGTATATAAAATGATCTCGCGGGCCAGATGTGGCCCATGGCCCTTGAGTTTGACACATATGGACTAAATAGAACTTGAAAAGATATATTTTTTCAAATGTGATCGCGCAATTCAGATAGAGTTGACGCGCACTACAGCCTGCATGCCTCAATGAATACACTGAGTATGGCTTTACCAAAACAATTATTGATGGCGAATAAAGTATCCATTATTCGAGTATGTAGATCGGGATATATATATACATATATATATACCCGCGTATCGCAGCGGAGAAGTAGTGTGTTAAAAAAGCTAGAAAAAGAAAAGGGAACATTTTAAAAATAACGTAACAGGACTGTCACTATACAGTATTTGTTTTGTGAGTGTTACTGAGTGTTGCTGTCATCAAGGATTTGATTATCATTATTTCTTTCAATCAGGTTCGTATTTGTAGGATGTGTTGTGTTCAAGTTACATTCCGTGGTTTGTCAATCGTTGTAAAGATGACAGGTTTCTTTCATCGATTCGTTTCTTACTGCATCAGTAAACAGCTCGTCTTCTTCTTTATCTGAGACCTGACACACTGCATGCACGGGTTTTGTTTTTTTTTTACACTGTCTTCCTTTAGCGGGATATTGACTTTTTCCACCGTGTGCTTTGTTTCCGCGGTAGCTGGATTTATGAATATGCTTATCACACGCTTCATATTTTTTGCTGCCTTTTCAATTGTGTAATTTCCGCAGTAGCTGGATTTATGAATATGCTTATCAGACACTTCATATTTTTTGCTGCCTTTTCAATTGTGTAATTCGGTTTTTGTTCAGCGCTCTTTGAACTGTTGCTTTTATCTGTGCACTCGTCAGTTCACGCGGAGCCACGGTGTACATGCATCGAAGGTTCCCAGCTGTGCTGGTGCCATCTCGTGCTATGTCCATGGCTGTATTTAATGTTACCTTAGTCCTGGCACTTAAAACTTTCTCTCGCAGTTTCGCTGAGTTTGTGTCAAATACCACCCTGACCATCTCATCTTCCTCTCCATAAGCACAGTCCTTAACCCGTGAATATTTAGTGGGAGTTTGCTATTGGATTGCCGCTGACGGACGGCCTTATATGGGCAGGCACTAAATTACAAACGCCAGCGGAAGCCTGTCTATGAACTTAATTTAAAGTGTAGGTTTACATGCGTGCTTTGTTTCAAGTAGCAGAACTCATAAATATGGTTGTATATGTCACTCGCCGCTTCTTATTGTTTCGCTGCCTTCTAAATTTTATAATGCATGTTTTCTTCAGCTTTTGGAGGTCTTCCTGGTTTTCTATGTACGCGTGATTACGTGAAGGCGTGATGATGTCACACGAAACTCCGCCCCCACGGCGTTCAAGCTCATCTCCAATACAGTTAATGGAGAAAAAGAGCTTCCAGTTATGACCATTATGCATAGAATTTCGATATAAAACCTGCCCAACTTTTGTAAGGAAGCTGTAAGGAATGAACCTGCCAAATTTCAGCCTTCCACCCACACGGGAAGTTGGAGAATTAGTGATGAGTGAGTGGAGTGAGTGAGTGAGTGAGTGAGTGAGGGCTTTGCCTTTTATTAGTATAGATGTGTATATATATATATGCACACACACACCTATCTAGATTATATATATATATATATATACTATATATATATATATATATATATATATATATATATATATTATTACACACACACACATACATACATATATATAATTTGTGTGTGTGTATGTATGTGTGTGTATATATGATGTAGATAGGTATGTATATATATATGTGTATATGTAGATATGTATATAGATATGTAGATATGAAGATATGTAAGTGTATAAATATATATATATGTATGTATGTATGTATGTATGTATGTATGTATGTATGTATGTATGTGTGTGTGTGTGTGTATATATATATATGACAGCAACAATCCAAGCTGTGAGAAAACAGTAAAAAGGAGGCGTGTCAGACGTTGTGGTACATTTTCTGATGCAGCTAGACGAAAATAACTTTGTGACGCTGCCACCAAATACACAAAACAATTACTTTGACAATCATGTTACATTATATTTAAAATGTTTCCTTTTCTTTTCATAACTTCTTTAACACATGACATCGCTAAGCGCGGTATTTTGCTATATATATATATATCACAGCGACACTCATAACAGTGACAAAACAATTACATTAACAATCATGTTACTATTTTTAAAATTTTTCCTTTTCTTTTTCGTACCTTCTTTAACACAGTACTTCTCCGCTGCGAAGCGCGGGTATTCTGCTATATATATATATATATATATATATGACAGCAACACTCATCACTCACAACAGTGACAAAACAATTACATTGACAATCATGTTACGTTATTTTCAAAATGTTTCCTTTTCTTTTTCATTACTTCTTTAACACACTACTTCTCCGCTACGAAGCGCGGGTATTTTGCTAGTATTATTATATGGGACGTCTCCCATTTCTACAGTTTATTTAACATTCTTAGTCAGCTGACGAACATAGAAAGACAGACTTACAAATGACATAAACATTTATTCGTCTTTTATTTTCTTTTCTAGATTCTAAACTCTGCTTCATGTCCAAGCAGAATTACTTGGCTAAAGCAGAAATTTGTTCACTAGAGAACAGACAATCAACCTTCACTCGTTTCAGTCATTTCTACACAAAGTATTTGGCAATTGCTTCATTCTTTCACATATATTCACGTTCTCTTTTACAACAATACTTCATTCACAGAATAAAGTTCTCGATCTCTAGCAAACGTGCTAAAACTCACTTTCGAGGTTGTGCTTTTTGTTTATCTATAGGGTTTCACCATGCAACATATTAAGCATGTCTTTTCCTTCATGCTTACTTAACAAGGAAAACATACATGCTTAAACCTTTATCTCGACATCAGCAAGTGTGCTAACCACTGTGCCACCATACATTCCCTTAAGAGTTCCCAAAATATATAACCTCCATTCATGCACAATCGGGCACATGCTACACATTTGCGAGAACTTGTCTCCCTTATTTAGTATTATTAAAAGAGCATTTTTCCTTTAAACTTGATCAGGGTTTAAAAGAAAAAATGTTTTGTAATGCTTATAAGTTTTAAACAGAAGTGGAGACATTCTATTTTGATTTGCTTTAAACCAATTAAACATATCATTATTTTTCTTTGTCTTATGAGAAACTGCCCATGTTTTTAACTTCATACTTATCCAATTAATCCCTTCTTAAAACAAAACAAAGTTTGGCCAGTACTTACCAGAAGGTCCAAAGGCATGTTTCTCATTGCAAGTTTTACCCCCAAAATGTATTTATTCTTTTTCCACCTTTTAGTTAGAGCTCTTTTGCATTTTAGCGTATATGTGTGCACCGTTTTACAAATTCTTTTTAAACATTAGCTTATAACGTAGGTTCGTTATTTAAGCTATATTTAAAAGGCAATTTAATTATTTCTGTGCGTTTAAACACACGGCAATTTCTAAAAAGTACCAAAATAGGTGGGGTTTTGCCAAACCTTTAACATTTAACCTTTACCCTTGTAGGTAGACTGATAGAAACAGCTGTCGGTTTGCAGACTGCGTTTACCACGTGGATGAAGCTTGTATTTTTTGCATCGGGCTGCTAGGATGCCATTAAAGATTTCTACAAATTATTTTAGCGATCGCGATTGAGACGTTATGGATTCTATCGCTGTTGGTTTTATTTCATCTTTAAGTTTCTTCAGCACCGCTGGATTATTACGCAAACGGCAAGGTAAGTGCATTACCTGCATGTCTGTTTGCCTGCTGCTACTAAATATAATAACGCTCCGTTCTTTATAGTTTTTCAATATTGTTTTCTAATGGCTAGCGATGTAATTTATTTTAAATACGTCTTCCCAACACAGCATTTACTTTTCTAGGTAGATTTTGGGCCTGTACGGCAGTGCATTAATCTGTGCTGTCTCCCTGGGTGCCCCTTTGGCTTTATTTTGCATGACTGGTCTTAAGCGCTCTATAATTGTACAATTGTCATTATTATCCGTTAGCGCTTCTCCGTCCCCTTTGCCGTCACTATCTGAGTTATGTATACTGCCATCCCATGTTTCTGGGTTCCAATCGCCTTGCATTATGGTTCGCATACTTTAAAAGAGGAAACGTGGTGTGTTTTGCCTTTTTACGGCGCTTAGCATGCACTCAAACGGACAGCTAGCATAGTACATTTAGCTTCCCTTCTGCTCGCTCGGGACGTCGCATTTTCCATGCATTCTCGAGTTATCAGTTGCTTGTCTTGTAAGTTTTCTATTTCTTGTTTAAGTTCCCCACATTCGATGATCATATTCTGCAGTTTATGATCCAACTCACGCTACTGCAGTTAATTAAAGCCAGCCGATCTCACCGGCTGCTTGTTGTTCCTTGTTTCCCCTCGCTTCAGCCTGAGCGCCAATACCGCCTTGTTGGACATTTGAAGGAGTCACTTCCCTCTCTCTCAGGCCATGCAATTGGGGATGTATAATTATTAAATAACTCGGTTGTCCATGACAGTGCGCATCACCAACCAGGAAATTGGCTGAGCCCACCTCTTCCGCTATTATCCAAAGCATATGTTTTAAAATATTATTCATCATAAAATTATGATTTATGAATATTAATTTTGGTTATTAAATATCGCTACAATCCTGCTCTAGGCCAATTATGTTTCCGATGGGAATGTTAGCTCCGTGGAAATATGTTCTTTTATATTCGGCGCTTTAATAACCTCTTTAGTTAAATAAGTATAAATTATAACGGAGATATCCTCTTTTTTCGGCGATAGGCAGCGACAAAGTCACAGAAAAGACAGAATATACTTAGCTTGTTTAATACGACTTACATTGCTTTTAAAATGACAGGGAAGACCAGTCACATTTCTTTTCTAACCACGGGATTTGGTCGTAGTAAATGGCTTTTTCTGTCAGCAACGGAGGTGGTGTTGGAGTCTATCGCTTTCACTCCCACAGGTCTTCAAAGTTTGGCAAGGTTCCAGCATTCTTTTATAGTTCTGTTCACACGACTACACATCCCCAGTACAATGCCAAACAAGGTAGACAAACTTAGGCTAAGCAGCAGACAGTCAGATCATATAACACTTAGGCCTTTTAGGGCTGACAACAGCTGTTCTTGTCATTCTTTATGCTTTGCCTATCTCAGCACTTCCGAAAGTTGACACCCCAAAGCTAAAGCTGGCTCAGCTCTTCATGGCATGTTATACAGAAAAAGAATGAAAAATACATTTAAAGAGATCTAAAACAGATACAGTGACACAATTCTTAATATTATAACAACCTTAGTATAACAAATACCAAGATCATAAACCTGTAAATTACTAGTTAAAGCAAAGTTTGAAATAACCAAGTCAAGTGTATGACCCCTAGAGTGTGTGGGGACATCAACATATTGTTGTAAGTTGAGGGAATCTAACAACTCAAGAAAATCAACAGTGAGATAACCTTTAGGATTATCAATATGAATATTTATATCGCCCAGGATTATGATGTTGGCAGAGGTGGCACACAGTGTTGTGAGAAGATCAGTCATTTCAGGAATAAAAGCAGAGTTAGGTTTTGGAAGTAGATAGATAAGAAGAACACTCCATAGGAAAAGGGGCTTGCATTTAAATGCAAGACACGCAGGGAAGATGTTACAGGTAACTAAATAGGGACACCCCATTACCTGACGATAGATGATGGCTAAACTACCACCACGCCCAGTGCTGCGAGCTGCCTTCCAAATAACTGTAGCCAGATGGACATGCGTCATTTAAGGCAGAGTAAGCCCCTGACTGGTGCCAGGTTTCTGTTAGACACATGAAGTCAAGTCCCTTCTCCCTGATGTGTTCTTCAATCAGTGTGGATTTATTGCTGATGGATTGAGTATTAAACAATTCAAATTTGACCAGCGATTGTGGAGTAAATCTCAGTACAGGTCTCAAAACATTAAAATCCACTCCACGCAGCTTGGAATCCGCTCCACAAAATAAATCCAGCCAGGGATGTAAGGATCTTGCGGTATTTCTCACAGTGGCTCGGTTGTTTCCCACGCTAGAGTGCAGAGATCTTGTGATACTTCTAATGTTTATAGTATTTGAAACAACGGTGCTTCTGATGATGCATCACACGATGGCGGGTGATCAAAAGATGGAATGTTAGTAGCAGAGCACTTTTGCTGTTTATTGAAAATGAACTTCCGAACAGAGCCTCTATGAATGTAACGCGAGGACCGCAAGAAGTCCAAGTTCTTTAATGATGTGGATGTTAATTCCAGGAGTGGTTACAGGATTTAGTCGGAGTTGTAAACTGGAATAGCTGAGCACCATTCCAAATGAAGAAGGAGAAAAAGATACCATCCAGATAATGCCGCAAAATCCACAACAAACGGTAAGCAGAATATCCTGGCGGCAGGTGAGTAGACACAAAATCTTGATAAAACTTGATAAAAATCCGTAGAATCCACGGCAAACAATAAAAACAGTATGTCCAGACAACAGGTAAATAGACAACAAAAATTTGATAAAAATGCGTAAAATCCACGACAAACAATACTACAAACTCAGACTCAGAGGGGGAAGCGGCGAAAATTCAATGCCAGCGTCCTCTCCCTTCCCTTGCTTGCCCTACAGATAGCACTACAGCATAATCATACGCCCCAGATTTAGCTTTTTTCTCTCAGTAAGAGTAGTCAAAGCAATGGGTGGTGACTGAGCAATCCTCTGTCCGTATCCTAATCCGCCTAACGAGGTCTCGATTACGCCAACTGAGTAATGGTCTCCCCATCTGAATTTTCAGGGTCTGTAAATCTCCCATGATCGTGGAGAGAACGGTATTCAAGTCTTGTTCTTCTGACATCTTGAACAATTAATCCTGCCCGGCTATGCCAATTGTGATCAAAAAGAAAGTCACAAATACAAAATAAAGATTTGGGGACCTCCTCCGTTATTGTCGCGGCAGACAATATTGAAAAAATGCAGTGATTCAAAGTCCTGACAAGTACAATGAACGATTACTGAAACAAAATGGCGGTTTTATAGAACAAAAACAGGTGACAGGAAATGGTTGGCAAAATGGTGACGTGGCAACATGAACCGAAGTGTGACGCCATTTTGAGGGGCCGAAGTGAGGTGATTTGTGGGTGGCGGAAGTGACGTCATCAATATTGGCCGGAAGTGACGTCATCTCGGCCATTTTGAAAACCCGGAAGTTGTGGGATTAATTCTCTTCTTGTTTCCTGTTGACAAAAGAGAGTTCAGGTAAGTACCATGTGACATCCCCTTATCTTGCGATGTTTTACTCACCTTTAGGCTCTTTGACTGCCTCCTAATCGTACATGTGTGACAATATATATATTGTGAACTTGGACCCGGACACAGGCAGACGGACAATATAGTTCCACCACACACCGTTTATTTACAATATTTACAAGTTTTTTGTGCACTCATACCCTAGTGCCTCCAGCACCAATTCCCCAAAGTCCAGGCCTCTTAGTCACTGTGCCTCTCTCTCTTGGCCGCCTCCCGTCCTCTCTCAAGCTCTGTGTTCTTCCAGCCGACATCCACTCATGAGTGGAGGGAGGCGGCCCCTTAAATGGGAACCCGGATGGGCTCCAGCTGCTTCTTGGCAATCAGTCGTAGCCACACCCCAGAGTGGCGGAAGTGCTGGCTGCGCACCCGGAAGCCGTCTGGGTGTCCCCTGTTCTCTTCCCCCCAGCACTTCCTGGTGTGGCGGAAGTGCTGGGCTCCAGGGTTTCTCAGGCACCAGGGCGCCGCCTGGTGGTGGCCATGGGCCCCTACAGGGTTGGGCTTCCAAGCCCTCTACCCGTGGCCCCCAATACAACCAGGGCGATCGCCCCCTTGCGGTCTGGAGGAGGCACAAGCCCTCCTCTGGTCCTCCCATCCCGGCCGGGACCACAATATATATATCTACTGTAAAATAATAAAAGGCAAAGCCCCTCACAGACTGACTGACTGACTGACTCACTGACTTATCACTAATTCTCCAACTTCCCATGTAGGTAGAAAGCTGAAATTTGGCAGGCTTATTCCTTACAGCTTACTTACAAAGGTTAAGCAGGTTTCATTTCTCAAATTCTACACGTAACAGTCATAACGGTATGACAACGTCTCACTATGTTGAACTTTTCTTATTTATGGCCCCATCTTCACTGAAATTTGGTAGGCGGTTCCCTCGCTAACCTAAACCGATGTACTTACTTATTTTCGATGGTATGAGCGCCACTGTCGGCCGCCATATTGAACTTTCCAATGTCACCAATTTTCAAACTTCCCGTGTAGGTAGAAGGCTGACCCCATCTTCACAAAGTTTGGTAGGTGGCTTCCCTGCGCTAACCAAAACCGATGTAATGCGATTACTTATTTCGGTGGTATAGACGCCACTGTCGGCCGCCATATTGAATTTTCCAAAGCGTTACTAATTCTCCAACTTCCCGTGTAGGTAGAAGGCTGAAATTTGGCAGGCCCATTCCTTACAGCTTACTTACAAAAGTTAAGCAGGTTTAATTTCGAAATTCTACACGTAATGGTCATAACGATCAACAAGCGTCCGCCATATTGAACTTTCTTATCTGGCGGCCCCATCTTCACGAAATTTGGTAGGCGGTTTGCCTGCGCTAACCGAAACCAATGTACATACTTATTTCGGTGGTATAACGCCACTATCAGCTGCCATATTGAACTTTCCAACGTCACTAATTCTCCAACTTCCCGTGTAGGTAGAAGGCTGAAATTTGGTACTTATTTCGGTGGTATGATGCCACTGTTGGACGCCATATTGAACCTTTAAGCGGAAACCGACATGTCCGTACTTATTTCGCTGGAATGACACCACTTTCGGCCACCATATTGAACTTTCCAACGTCAATAATTCTCCAACTTCCCGTGCAGGTAGAAGGCTGAAAATTTGGCAGGCTCATTCCTTACAGCTTACTTACAAAAGTTAAGCAGGTTTCATTTCGAAATTCTACTCGTAATGGTCATAACGGTCAACAACGTCCGCCATGCTGAACTTTCTTATTTATGGCCCCATCTTCTCAAAATTTAGTAGGTGGCTTCCCTGCACTAACCGAAACCAATGTACATACTTATTTCAGTGGTATGATGCCACTGTCGGCCACCATATTGAACTTTTCAACAGTCTTTGTTACTTATGGGCCCATCTTCAAGAAATTTGGTACACGGGTTTCCAACGCTAACTGAATCCTACTTACGCGACATATGTATGTCCATAACCTGTAGCTCGGTCACCGCAGTGAGGCAACGCGTAGGTCCCCCATCCCAACGCCTCCCACGCTGTTGGCTGCCTGCCTATATAAGGCCGCTCGTCCGCTCCAGTCTCTACATTCCCTTCCTTGCTTCACCACGGGATTCACATCTCCCTGCTGATAACTACAGCCTTTTTGTTTAATCCACGGCCTCCGCTGTTTTATTGTTTGTTTATTACAATTATAGTTATTGTCTAGGTATTTTACACTTACTTTACATTGCTCAGGTACCCATTTCCTTTATCATTCCAACCCCCATTACCATGTCTATGATGATCAGTATCGATCAAAGAACTATCACTTACCGAGTGGTTTCCATGCCCGAGATACCATCTACCTTTTTCCATTCTCTTTGTTACAAATTGCACGGCCATATCAGGCCCACTCTTGATATCCGGAGGAACATTGTGTCTTATGTATTGAATGATTGGGACAGGTTCAAGGTGTGGACTGATGACGGTACAGGAGATAATTATACTCACACAGGAGCATTATAAGAATAAAATGCTTAAGCCCTTCAGGTATGGTTCTGCATGTGAGTTGATGGCTGCCGCTGAATTGTTCGGTTGTCGCTTTCAAGTGTACCAAAATGGCCAAATATTTTACACCTTTTGACAACCACCAATGTCTGTTAAACATCTTAGATTCACAGGTGACAATTTCAGTAGTGGACACTTTGATGTTTATGAATGTTTAAACTCTCAAAAGCTGGATGTGATTTTATGCGCTGAAACGGGTTGTGTGCTTACAACGCTTGACAGATGCTGAATGTCACTTCAATACTACAAATCCTGCAAATACTGTCATAATTGAAACAAACCATGAAACTCAAACTGATTATGACAGCAGCAATCCAAGTTGTGAGATCTGAGACAAGATTACTGTTCACATAGCCAACTGTAAGTTGCATGCTCAAGAGTAAGCTCAGTGCACAGCTTGGTCATGTTACAACTGGAGGGGCCTGAACTGACAACATGGTATACAAAGAGATCCTTAACAAATAATTATTGGCATATTTTCCCTCAGTTTAAAAGGTTAAATTTTTCTTCTTAATAAAATTTGAACGCAGTATTGCCGCTTCTAGATGGCATTTTACTAGTATATACTAGCAAAATACCAGCGCTTTGTGCCGCTAAGTAGTGCGCTAAAGAAGTTATGAAAAGAAAAGGAAACATTTTAAAAATTGTCAATGTAATTGTTTTTGTCACTGTTATGAGTGTTGCTGTCATCAAGGATTTGATTATCATTATTTCTTTCAAACAGGTTCGTATTTGGAGGGCGTGTTATGTTCAAGTTACATTCCATGTTTGTCAACCGTTGTAAAGATAACAGGTTTTATTCATCGGTGTTCACTACCCAAATTGCTACTCGTGAATCTAAAATGTTTAACAGGCATTCCCGGTTTTAACTTGTGGATTTGCTCATGCGAATATTTAGCGGCAGCATGTCTATGAACTTCTGGAATCGCCTGCAAGTATTTAGCAACAGCGCCTCTATGAAGTTGTGGATTTGCCTGCGAGTATTTAGTGGCAGTGTGTCTATGAACTTGTGGAAATAGATCTCACGAGTATTTAGCGACAGCGCTTTCTATGAACTTGTGGATTTGCCAGCAGTATTTAGCGACAGCATGTCTATTAACTTGTGGATTTTTTCTGTGAGTATTTGACTGCAGCATCACCAAGTTGTTTCTGTCTAGCTGCATCAGAAAATGTACCACAACGCCTGACACGCCTCCTTTTTACTATTTTCTCACAGCTTGGATTGCTTTCTGACGGACTGCCTTATATGGGCAGGCAGTCAAGTGCGTGGGGCGTGCGGGATGGGGGATAACTCCAGCCTCACACGCGGTAATCGAACTGCAGGCTATGGACATATATATATGTACGTAAGTAGGATTCAGTTATGACTGTTACAGCTGTAGAATTTTGAAATGAATCCTGCTTAACTTTTCTCCTCCTAGCCCAGACACTTTGCTCCTCTCCCACCCAGCTCAGCTCAGTGTCTGGACTGAGGCACGCGTCCTTTTTATAGGCCCCGACCGAGGTGTTCCTGTCCCAGCAGTCTATTATTCCTTCCGGGTCAGGGCAATCAGTCTATTACTTCAGCCGGGGAGCACGCCATACCTTCCTGTCACGTGACGCGGACGTACTCCCAGGTCATAAGGCACAACAGAGCCCATAAGTCCCCCACAGCGACTCCTGGTGGCGCCCAAGGTATCCAGCAGGGCTGTGTATAAACACCACAGAGTCCATAAGGCCCTGCTGGACCTCGGGCACGATCGTGCTGTCGGGAGAGCTCCTCCTGTCGGCCTGGGGGGTGCGGGACCGCCTGGGAAGCCGGCAGTCTTCCACAATTCCCCTTAGCGACGACTTCTGGGGCGAGGCGTCCCGTCGAAGGGCGTCCTCCTCCAGGAGGGGCGCGTGTCCGGCCTTGAGTGCGCTGCCCCTGTCCTCGGCGAACCTTGGGGACGGTGTACCTCCGGTCTCCCGGGGACAATGGCGCCTCGTGGCCGGTTGCGGCAAATATAGCACCAGCAGCCCTCCTGGTTGCTTCCCTCGGCGGGACCAAAAACACCTCGGGAACTCCGTCAGCGTCGACTCCGCCCCTTCACCTGCCAGGGAGGGCATTACGGCCGCTTGGCTGCCCCTCAAGCCTTCTCTCCATTATGCCGGGAGACCCACCTTTCCTTTTGGGGATCTCCAGCTTGATCTGGCTTAGCGCTCAGCCTGAGACTCTCCATGGAAAGAGGGGAGCCTCTTTGCACACCTGCACACCCGTTTACTTACGCTTTACTAGGAGCCGGCTTCATTAGCACCGTCTCGCTCCGGCGAACAGCACAGCTGCATCCGACACGAGCGGCGCTCCGCGGCACTCCCATCACCGGCCCGCCTGATTTATGACCGTCCGGGTCCTCGAGAGCTGTACTGCTCGAAAGCCACGCCACGCCGCATGCCCGGGCTGTTTGCTCCAGTCCCCGACCATTCGGGTCATCATGCCCCAGTCTCTTATCCGGGCACACAGTGCTTTGACACGCGCTACTCATTCTCAGCGGTGCCCGATCGCACTGTGTCCCCTTACTCTCTACGACACGGGAGGGACTCACCTGTACTCCCGCATCGATCCTCTCCGAGCTTCCCGCGCAGCAGCTGCACCCAACTCCCTCCAGTGCTTTCAGCAGGCTGCTGGCCATCGCTCCCAATTCCAGTACCGCGTTCCTTTAGTTCAGCATATTCCTGTAAGAAACTGCTTAGAGCCGAGGTATTCCTGAGCCCCTGTAAATCCAAACAGTTAATGTTTACGGCGGGAGCGTTGGCGCTTCCGCATTTTGCTTACCCTCCGGCCGGGAACCAATGAGCGCGTCCCTCCGGCACGTGTTTCAGCTGGGTCCAAGAGAGGCTCCTGGGAGTTGGAGTCCTCAGAGGGACGGCTGGCTACTACAAGCCGGCTGCGATCTGCCTTTTCCTTTACCGCTGCAGACTTCGTCAGCCACAACCCGTCCCTCTTTGTCGGTGGCTTCTTGTTTGGTGGCGCTGCCTGCCTCCCCTCCCTTTCCAGGAGGCTCGGACCCGTTAAGGAACACCGACCTCGTCGGAGGACTCCGGGTACTCCACCATCCCGACATCCACAGCGGGTGACCAGTCTGTTGACTGGAGCTATCGGGCAGCCGTCCAGCGTCCTGGCCTGCCTTCTGGGAGCAGCGGCCATTTTGCGAAGCACGAGGTAGTCAGTGGCGGCACCGCTGCAAGTTTCTCCGGCGGTCTGCAAAACATGATAAAAACAAAGTCGAAACGTCGGGCGTTTTACCTCCAGCTGCCTTCGTAGCGGATGGCGGCACCCGGACTGTCTAGGGGTCGGCGCTCGACAGCCGTCCGTGTCCCGAGTTCTTAGCTACCGGGCCTCGTTAGCCGGGATTAGCGCTTTGTCTTCCCCGCTCCCGGTCAGGAGGGTCCAGGACATCTCGGCGTCCCTCATGCCCTGCAGGTGGCTGGGACTGACCTTCTTTTCCCAGTTTTCTTTCCCATGGCCCTATAGAGCGGGATAGCACGCACTGTTGCCAGCTTTCCTGGTAGCGGGTGGTAGTTGTGCACCTCCGTGAAAAATGGGGAATGGACCGAGGGTTGTCTGCCCACACAAAATTTGTTTTTTATGCAGGTCCTCTGCCAACAGACGGCCAGAGAATCCTGCCGACTACGCCAGTGTGGCAGTAGGGGGCAGTAGTGCACCCTCGAACCCTCAGGTACAACTCCGGAGACCAGGTAATAGTACAAGACTCTTTTTATTTTCTCTCAGTGCACCAAGCACCTTCCACACTACTCATTCACTACAACTACACACAATAACCTCTCCTCCTCGCCCAGACACTTTGCTCCTCTCCCACCCAGCTCAGCTCAGTGTCTGGACTGAGGCACACGTCCTTTATAGGCCCCGACTGAGGTGTTCCTGTCCCAGCAGTCTATTATTCCTTCGGGTCAGGGCAATCAGTCTATTACTTCAACCCGGAGCACGCCATACCTTCCTGTCACGCGTGACCGTGACGTACTCCCGGTCATAAGGCACAACAGAGCCTCATAAGTCCCCCACAGCGACTCCTGGTGGCGCCCTAAGGTATCCAGCAGGGCTGTGTATAAACACCACAGAGTCCATAAGGCCCTGCTGGACCTCGGGCGCGATCGTGCTGTCGGGAGAGCTCCTCCTGTCGGCCTGGGGGTGCGGACGGCCTGGGAAGCCGGGCAGTCTTCCACAATATATATACACATACATATATATATATATATACATATATATATATATATATATACTTGAATGATAGGGGCGCTTCTCACTCCCTTTGAACCCCTGTCCACGCCTCCAGACACCAGGTAAAAGTCCAAATGTTGACTTTATTTTTTCTTCCACAGTGCACAAAGCACACTCTCCACCACAATACTCATATAAATACCAATAAACTACTAATACACAATCCTCCAGCTCCCAGACGTGTTGCCACCCTTCCACCCAGCTCAGCTCATTGTCTGTGAGTTCCCATAGTCCTTTTATAATCCCTGACCCGGAAGTGTTTCTGCCCAACAGTCCACAAGTCCTTATTCCTTCCGGGTCAGGGTAAATAGTCCTTTCCTTCAACCCGGAAGTCCGTCGCTCTTCCTATGACGAACCTCCGGGTTACAGAGGCACGAAGAGCCCTCGGCCCTCCCCTGCAGCTCCTCTCCTGTGGCCCACGGCATCCAGCAGGGCTTTGCATAAAAACTCCATTGTCCATGATGCCCTGCTGGTCTTCTGGGGACCTCCATGCTGCAAGGAGGGCTCCACCTGGCGGCTTGGGGGGATTGGCCGGGATAAATGGCGGCCATCCTTCACAATACATATATATACACATACATATATATATATATACATATATACATATATATACACATACTGATGAAGGCCCCTGACAGGGGTTGAAAGCTCAGGAATAAAAAACTACTTTTGATACATGATTCATTTTCTCGCTTTGTGGATCTCCAGATGCAAATATGCAAACCGTATCACAGACCTTCTCTTCCATATACATATACAGGGTGCGAAAATCCAACGCCCGACTTGTCCGACTCGGTAAATTGACCGTCGGACAAGTGTATTTTCTGGTTTCAGTTTTCCACGGACAAGTGCAATTTTGTGGAGAAAAAGAATTAAATATGCAGTACAGGGCACATTTTTACCACTACTTTCAAATTTTAAACATTTAGTGCATACTTGCGTGCGGAAACAGTCTACTTACGCATGTTCTTCATGTCTCAAATTGGTATTCAATATTGTTTACAAAATGATGGCTGATTTTTCAAAGGGGAAGCACTCTTGTGGTCTTACATAAGTATTTTACCCTACTATTTACACGCTTGGAGATGCGGCCATTTTTTTCATGCCGACATTACAATGTAATTTGATGATTTTTCATTGTAATCGATAACTTTTATATATTATTGATTAAATTAATTTTTTCTACATAAAAATGTGGTCATTTTACGTGACAATGCAATTGTTTTAAGCCACATAAAGCTTGTTAGGTATTTGATCTTTCCTGAAATTTGTGATTTCGTAGGTTGTGATATATTGAGGAGTTAAGAAATTTATTGTGTGACATCAATTTTGATGAGCTGTCTATAGATCGTTTTTGATTAGAGAATTTTTTCATATAAAACAAGTTGGTTTGAACTGTCAGTTTTATTAAAAAATAAAGAAAACATTCTAACGGTTTCCAAATGTTATGAAATATCAATAAAAATCTTCACTTAGACGCGATTTTTTTCCCACAACATCGGTAATATTTACTTCTTTGGTAATGTACCATCCTGTGAAATTTCGAATACATCATTAAGAATTACCTGCGTAACCCATAATGCACTGCATTAAGCACCGTTGTTCTCGCTATATGTGTGTTGTTGAAACTGAAGCAAGTAGCATCGTGGATGAGAAATGGATAATTTCTTGATCAAAACTGGCACAACAGGCCTTGAAAAACCTGAGTAAAGCGTAAGTGTAAACCTAAGTAAGCGTAGTAAGGCCACTGTGAAAAAAATACGGACGCAGTGAAGACAAAAAAGTAAATGTTTAGATTAAAGTTGACATGTTGACTTTATTCTCGTTTATTTTAGTCAGTAGAATGTCGCACACTAAATTTCATCTTAAAATTAATGTTTTAGTTTACTAGATTTTCTCAAACCCCGTTATAAATTAATGTAGCACATTAAATGCTTTATATTAAGTGTTTCCCAACCCAGTTGTTAATCTCTGCGCTTCTTAAACTGACTTTCTCCTGCATTGAGAGCGACAGCAGCAATCGCGCACATTGACTTCATGATATTCCTGCTCAATGAACATTCAGAATACTAAGATAAATACTTGATGTCTTTTTCATGATGAAATGCATCAAAGCATGTATTAGACATGGGTGGCGGGGGGCACGGTGGCATGACTGTAGTGCTGCTCCCTTGCATTAAGGGGTTCTCAGGTCTATGTTCAGTGTAGAGAAGTTTATGGCAGGTGTGACGAGGCTTCAAAAAACTACACAACTCATCCCATGCCACAAGGTCCCCACTGTGTATTAAATAATGACCTTTTATATCGGGTGGCAGAAAATGAAGGAGGGGGTGAGGTCACTGCTCTTACCCTATTAATTATTATTAAAACTATAATAATTTAATTTAATTAATTATTATTAAAACTAGTTATAAACCTAGACCTCAGTTTTCAGAACTTTAAAAACAATTTTCGTTATACATGTTTCATTATGCCATCCATTCAGATGTCTAAACTTATAACTAGTTTTAATTTCACAAATACGTTTATAGTGTGGTGATTGGTTATGTGCAGAAAGAAAAAGGATAGGAACTGGGGGTTTAGTATGTCAGATAGAGACATGAGTCTAAAAGTAAGAAAAAAGTTGGTTCAATTGAAAAAGCGTTTTCTAAAGCTGAACACTTGAATGGTTGGACGTTATGCTAGGCTGTTCAATACTGCTTCTTTAGAAGAATTTGACCCATGACCAGCTGTGGAATTCTGGCTGTCACCTGGCAACAGGCACATCACTCATAAAAAACCTGAAAAGTCATCAGCATCCACTTCTAAAGGACCATCAGTCCAGGAACAGTTCAGCTTAAGCAGAAATGAACAGCATTCAGCCCATGCTGTCTGAGATGGTAAAGATTCTTGGGGGAGAAGATGTTGCAAGACAAAAGCTGAAGAACATGCTATAGTAGCTATAATGAAGGCATTGTTTATTAGCCAGTTAAAATAAGGAAATCTTTTATATAATGTTCTAGAGCAAGGTGGCAAAATAAAATAAGGAAATCTTTTATATAATGTTCTAGAGCAAGGTGGCAAAATACTACTCCCTGAAAAACTTTTTCAGTTTTAAAATGGAAGGCAGTTTTGGTATCAATAAAAGAGATCAGAAAAAAATAAACTATTTTTCACTTTTGTTATTTGTTTATGGGCAAGTGAATTTAACTGGCGGACAAGTGAATTTTCTAAGTTTACTTGTCCGTGGACAAGTAGAAACAAATTTGATTTCCACACCCCTGATATATATATACACATACATATATATATATACACACACATACATATATACACATATTGTCACACATGTGCGACTAGGAGTGAGCTGAAGGGACCAAGTGAAGGTAATTAGCCACCAGGCCAGGGGGTGGCGGGGTGCTCTAAACCTTTCTCTGTTATTTCTGCAGATCAAATACGGGAAAACCTACCTGACCTGCCGTCACTTCCTGTCCCGGCACCCAGACTGACGTCACTTCCAGGTTACAAGACATAAAAGCCTCCATCTTGGCTAACATAAACAGTTCAGTGTGGAACTCAAATAAACAGCATCACTGTAACCAAAATAATCCTTTGCAACTAGGAACAATATACGGGTGGCTGCCCCAAACCTTTTGAAAGTGTTGAGACGTTCTTTTACAGTGGCGTAGTCGGCAGAATGGCCTCCAGGTGGAATAGGAAGCTGAACCAACAAAATGTCTCAACACATCATCGTAATGGACCACCAAGGACCTATCAGGTAGGAGAGTACCGTTCTTGGGTTGCCGAGCTGGGGTCTGGCCGGTGTGTGTCGGGGATCTGGAGTATGTTCCGACCAAGTTTTCCTTAAAGAGAACATGGGAGCTTAGGCAGAAGACCTACAGACAAGGGCCAGGTTCTGAAAGGAACACAGTGGAGACCTATTATGGGCTTCCAAGGATGGGGACCGACCCAAAGAAACCCACACAGATAAATGTCTGTGGAAAAGGTCGGGGTGTCCTAGGTCGGCAGGTGAGGGATATCATGAACTGGGAGTATAACCCAGAGGATTCTCTCAGAGAACAGACCATGAATCTATGGGCAAAAGTCGGGTGTTGGCTACGGCCATACAATAAAAATCCCCATAATATTGTAGAAAAGGTGGCCTGTGCAATCATAATAAATGGCCTACCCACTAAACTCGTCCAGCTGACCTGGGGACAATCATATAATAATATAATCACCCTCCTGGGGATCATTAACACCATGATGGAGGAAACCTACTTGGGAGAACCAGAACGGAATCCCTGTGAACCCAGAGGCACTTGTGCCACTAAATTAGGGTCTTTTTCTTACATTGCGGAGCATGCTTTGTAAAACTCTGATGCACGGCGGAGGGCTTCGCGAGGTGACACAAGGGTTTGCATTTGCATTTGTAAAGCACTTTGAGCTACATTTTTTTTGTATGAATATGTGCTATATAAATAAATGTTGATTGATTGATTGATTGATTCTTGAGAGACACAGAGTGAGGGGCAGAGTGCTTCTGCTAAACCTTTGGCCTTTGCTCATACGAGAGAAGCATTAGTCAATGGAGTTAAAGTACCATCTTTATTTGACTCTGGCAGTAACGTTACCATTGTTGCTCGCCATTTGGTTTTGCCGCGACAAAAGTTAAAAATAAAGACCCGTCTAACCTGTATTCATGGGGACGTCCGATCATACGTGAGTCTGCCCGCTGCTACATTTACCAAAACAGAGTGGTTAAAAAATTAGTAGTGGTGGTGCATGACAATCCTCCGTTCCCCTTGATACTAGGTAGAGACTGGTCTGATAAAAACTGCGGCAAAACAATCGCTACCCCTAAAAAAACACTAGGTCTTGTTATGGATGCATCCTCAGCTGCCTCCACGCCATGTACACAGCCAGTACGGGAGCAGAATGCGGCCTTACAGAATGACGTGGAAATGGCCGGACTGTCGCAGAGCGATACGTCATCTCTAAGCGCTGCGCCGGCTCGGTCTGAAACCATGCCCCTTGAGGTCGAGTCTAATCCCCTCAGTCATCTGCAATTTCAGTTTAGACAGAAACCGGCTTCATTTAAAAGGGAGCAATGGAATGATGACTCCCTTATATTTGCAAAAAATGCAGTTGTCTTAGTAGATGGCCAGCACACAGCTCATCCCATGCCACAAGGTCCCCACTGTGTATTAAATAATGACCTTTTATATCGGGTGGCAGATCATGAAGGAGGGGTGAGGTCACTACTCTTACCCTGTTTCCCTGATGATAAGACACTGTCTTATATTTTTTGAAATGCCAAAATATGCCCAGGTCTTATTTTCAGGGGGTGGCTTATTTTTCCATGAAGAAGACTACAATACACATTTGTTGAAAAAAAGGAAATTTATTACCTGTATATGGTACAGTAATAACGGTAGTTGTCATCACAAACCAGCATAACCAGACTTGTAAACATAAACAAGCATAAACAAACAATTTCTTGTTACTACGGTATTGTTTCTACCGTATGTAAAACAATCACTGTATTGTACAGTATATTTACACATTTATTCAATGACAACCAAGTCATCATCTTCTGGAACATCCTCATAACAATCCCCACTCTGAATTTCCAGGTGAAATACTTCTGACTCCATTTCTGTTAGAACCAGTGGACCAAATCTTTCATGTTTAGCAATGGCACTGTCCTTAAATGAGTACTTCTTATCAAGGTAGCCTGCTCGTAGTGCATGTTCAATGCAACCATCAGTGATTTTCTCCCATGAATTCTTCACCCAAGTCACAACCTCTTGCAGTTTAGGCTTCACAAAGTTTCCGCGCTGATTTCTCTCCATTCTATTTTCAATGTAGTCATTAATTTCCATGCGCAGATTGTCCTTGAATGGCTTGTTTATTGCAATATCAAGGGTCTGGAGATAGGCCGTCATTCCTGCGGGAATCATTACTTGATCTATTCTTCTTTCATGAAGAAATTACTTCATATCTTTAGCACGGTGAGTGCTGGCTGCATCCCAAACTAGCAGACCTCTTTGCCCTCGCATAACAAGTGGCAGCATTAAATCGACCCACTTTCTTATAACGGCTTGTGTGGCCCAGGCTTTTTCAGTTTCCAGAACATAAATTCCTGAAAAACGTTCAATCTTTTCCTTCTTACCCTTAGAAATTATTAGAGGTGTGATTTTAGTGCCATCCAGACGAATTGCCAAAATACAGGTAACACGTGCACTTTCGTAAGCAGTGGAGGGAATGTACACTGAGGAGGCACCCCGCTGTTCAATTGTTGTTTGAGCTGATTGGCCCATAAACACTGCAGTTTCATCCATAGCAATCATGTTGAAAAGATTATATTTAGAGAAATCAATACCATCAATAAAGGACTTGAATGCAAATGCTCGCTTTATAACTTGAGCATCTTCCAGCCTAAACAGTGCTGTGGATCTTCTTAAAGACAGTTCACTTCGCTGGAAGGAAATTATCCAGCCAGTGTTGTGATGCTTTGAAGTCTTCGTGGGCTATGTCAAACTGTGGTGCTATTGCAAGGGCAAATTCTTGAATCTGAGCCCTAGTCACAACCTGCTCACCTGCTCACCTGTCAACAACCCATTCACAGACCAGATCTTCCAGCTCAGGAAATGTTACTCGCCGACCTGATCCACTCTTACGTTTTTTAGCATTTCCATTTTCCACTTGTTCAGTGAGTTTACCATACTGTGCTCTCCACTTATGTTACTAATGGGGATATTCAGCATCTTTTCTTTGCAGAAATCAGGAAGAGTTTGGCCCCAAGATTCTTCCACGATTCTCATTTTGTACTCCATCGTGTAGCTTTTCCTTTTTGAGCTCATGCCTAAGGGTAAAAAAAGAAATGGCATTGAAAATGACACAGAAGGGATCAGAGGGGGGAATCAAAATGGCACGAATCCCCATGTGCCAGTCATTGTCCCCTTATCCTCATTTGCCACCTCATTTGTACCTTCTGTTGACTTTATTATGGTAATTCGTATGGCTGGGTAACAGGGATCCTTCCTGGCACGGAAACGCTGACCTTGAGAGCGTGGGCTGTTCATTGACTTCCTGGTTCAGAGCGTACCAGGAGGTCAATGAACAGCCCAGACACAGCATGCAGCATCACACGCAGCTCCCCACAGCTCCCCCACCATACCAGCCGAAGAGAGCCGAATACCAGCCGCAAGCAAAGGTATCGGTGGGGGGCCTTAGAGGGCCTTATTTGTGGGGGGTGCCTTATTCTGACCAATTTTTAAAAAATGGGGGGGGTGCCCTAATTGTTGGGGATGCCCTATAATCGGGAAAACATGGTAGTTCCACGGACTTACTGCCGACAAGTCTGAAAACTAGCTCATACCCACCTCCTGGGAGCCCATCTGGGCCCAGAGAAAACTTTAGAGCGAATTAAGCTCCGATTTTTGGCCTGGGATTAATGAGGAGGTTCGCCGTTTTTGCATGTCCTGCCCGGAATGTGAATTACGGCAGATTCCTAGGAAGGACCGTGCTCCTTTAATCCCTTTACCCCTAATTGATGTCCCATTTGAACGTGTCGGGGTTGACCTGGTGGGACCCCTAGAATCTTCAGCCAGAGGACATAAATATATAATAATCCTGGTGGATTATGCTACTCGATATCCTGAAGCTGTTCCATTACGCTCAGTCACTTCCAAAAAATATCGCATGGGAGTTAGTAGGAGTATTTGCCGTAGTCGGAATCCATAAAGAAATCCGGCGGATCAAGAGACTCCATTTACCTTGGAGACGTTCAGGGAGACAACCAAGTTACTAAAAATAAAACATTTAAAGACCTCTGTATATCATCCTCAAACAGATGGTCTAGTCGAGAGGTTTAATCAAACTCTCAAACAGATGTTACGCAAAGTAGTCAATGAGGACGGAAGGAACTGGGATCAGCTCCTCTCCCTTGTCCTTTTTGCATATTGGGAAGTCCCACAAGCCTCCAAAGTTCTCACCCTTTGAATTATTGTATGGATGACAACCCCGGGGTTTATTGGATATATTAAAAGAACGATGGGAAGAGGAGGCCCTTCCCTCTGTAAATATACTTGAATATATCGCACAATTACGCAGCATAGATTTGCAAAAATTAGACCTATCCTACATTCTTACATGGAGAAAGGCAGCAGCCAAGGTTAGTTGTGACAACCATGGCACATCACTTGGGAGTTCCACCCGGGGATCATGTATTTGCTCATTGGCAAGGCCCATATCAAGTTAAGAAGAGGAAGGGTCTGGTCAATTATTTAGTTATCCAACCTAATCGTCGACCAAAGAGCGAATTTATCATGTCAATTTGCTGAAATGCGTGGAAGGAAAGGGATCCCGATCCCTCCTCCGGACAACCCTGCTTTAAGCTCTTCATGCAAATTAAACCTTAACTTCGGTGATAATTTGACTCGCCAACATCAACAGGAGCTCGAAGCAGTTATCCTGTCTGTTTCAGAGGTAGTGAGCGAAATTCCATGAGGAACCTCCTGATTGCACATGACATAGTGACTAACCCAGGGTTATAGTCAGGAGCACGCCATATTGGATTCCAGAAGCAAAAAGGCAGAAGTGGAGTTGGAGATCAAATGAATGCTGGATCTAGGTGTGATAAAGTTTTAGTCCCTGGGTCAGTCCAATTGTGTTGGTCAAAAAGCCAGACAGAAGTTGGAAGTTTTGCAATGACTTCCGTCGGCAACCAAGTCTCCCAATTGATGCCTATCTGATGCCACGAGTGGATGACCTTCTCGGCCGGCTAGAAATGCCAAATTTTTGAATACTCTTGATATGACAAAGGGGTACTGGCAGGTTCCCTTAGCGGACTCGCGAAAGGAAAAGACTGCGTTTAGCACTCCTAGCAGAACATTGGCAGTATCATGTACTTCCATTCGATTACATGGGGCACCCGCCACCTTAGCGTCTGGTCTGCGGTGCTCACTTGGATGACATTGTCATCTATGCCAGCACATGGAAGGAAAATCTACTGCAGGTTGGGGCTGTATTACGGACACTAGCGAATGCCGGACTTCGTATTAATCCAAAGAAATGCTATTTTGGATTGGTCGAAGCCAAATATTTAGGTTACCTAGTGGGCCGGGGTACGGTTTAAACCACAATGCTCCAAAATAGATGCCATAATGAATTGGCCCTGTCCGATAACCAAGCAGCAGGTACAAGAATTTCTCGGCTTAGCAGGTTACTATCCCTGGTTTGTACCCCAGTTTTCCGAGAGAGCAACGCCCTTGACAAACCTGACAAAGAAGGGGAAACCTAATCAGGTGGTTTGGGATGATAATACTGATGTTGCATTTAGTGACCTTAAGCAAGCCCTTATGTCAGCTCCTATTTTGAAGGAACCTGACTTTATATTGCCTTTCATTCGCCAGACGGATGCTTTGGACACAGGTCTTGGTGCCGTGCTGAGCCAAAGTATTGATTAAGTGGAACACCCCGTTATGTACCTGAGTCAGAAACTGTTGGATCGAGAGACCAGGTATGCAGCAGTTGAGCGGGAGGCCTTGCCAATTAAATGGGCGATTACACAGCTGAGGTACTACCTCCTGGGTTGGGAATTCACCCTGGTGACTGACCATGCACCATTACAGTGGATGGCGTTACACCGGGACTCGAATCCACGAGTCACAAGGTGGTTTTTGGACCTACAGCCTTATAAGTTTTCGGTCGTTTATCGTCAAGATCTGCTGCAGGGCAATGCTGATGCCCTTTCCCGGTGCCACGACCTCACGAGCAGGTACGCCCTAGCCGATGGGTCTGGGCTGAGGGGGGGGCCATGTCACACACGTGCTACTAGGAGCGAGCTGAAGGGACCAAGTGAAGGTAATTACCCGCCATGCCAGGGGGAGGCGGGGTGCTCTAAACCTTTCACTGTTATTTCTGCAGATCAAATACGGGAAAACCTACCTGACCTGACGTCACTTCCTGTCCCGCACCCAGACTGGCGTCACTTCTGGGTTACAAGACATAAAAGCCTCCATCTTGGCTAACTTAAACAGTTCAGTGTGGAACTCGAATAAAACAACATCACTGTAACCTAAAATAATCCTTTGCAGCTAGGAACAATATACGGTGGCTGCCCCAAACCTTTTGAAAGTGTTGAGACTGCGTTCTTTTACAATATATACACATAAATATATATATATATACACATACATATATATATATATACACGTGCATATATATACATATACAGTAATTCCTCGCTATATCGCAAGGCTTTCGACATGTTTACACTCTATCATGGATTTTAAATGTAAGCTATATCTAATATATATCACAGATTTTTAAGCTGGTTTATGGATTTCTCATGGACAATGGGTCTTTTAATTTATGGTACATGCTTCCTCAGTTTGTTTGCCCAGTTGATTTTATACAAGGGATGCTATTGGAGGATGGCTTAGAAACTACCCAATCACAGCATGTATTACATATTAACTAAAACTCCTCAATGATATGAGATATGCTTCCTGCGCGGTGGTTGATTGTTTGCTTTTCTCTCTCTCTCACCCTCTCTGACAGTCTCTGCGCCTGACGGAGGGGATGTGAGCAGAGGGGCTGTTTGCACAGAGGCAGTTTGCTTAGAAGATACGGACGCTCCTCTAAAAAATGCCGCTTTATCACAGTGCTTCGGCATACTTAAAAGCCCAAAAGCACGTATTGATTTTTTGATTGTTTGCTTTTCTGTCGCACGTTCTCTCTCTCTGACATTCTCTGCTCCTGACACGCATTCTTTGAAGAGGAAGATTTATTTGCATTCTTTTAATTGTGAGAAAGAACTGTCATCTCTGTCTTGTCATGGAGCACAGTTTAAACTTTTGAATAAAGGGTGTTATTTCATGTCTAGAGGGCTCTAATAATGTTAACAGTGTGGGAGAGTTTATAAGGGCTTAAAATATATAAAAATAACCATACAAACATATGGTTTCTACTTTGCGGATTTTCATCTATCGCGGGGGGTTCTGGAACGTAACCCCCGAGATCGAGGAGGGATTACTGTATATATATATATATATATATATATATATATATATATATATATATATACACACGTGCGAGTAGGAGACAGCTGAAGGGCTTAAGTAATGTCAATACCACATCCGACCAGGGCAGGGCAGGGTGCACTGACTGTCTTTCTCAGTTCCCTGCAGACCTTTCCCGTGAAATCCTACCAGGTTCTGGTACCTTAGAAGATGTCACTTCTGGGTCCCGCATCCTTAATGATGTCACTTCTGGTCCAGAGGACACCACTTCCGGGTACTGCCTCGTCAATGATGCAACTTCCGGTCAAGATGAGTCACTTCCGAATCCACCTCCTTGATGAGGCCACTTACGGGACTGTCCCTTCAATGACGTCACTTCCGGGATACGCCCCATTTGACGACATCACTTCCTGTATGGGCCTTGAAAGCCGCCATTTTACCACCATGGAATCAGTTCTGTTTTAGACTTAGTGTTGTGAACATCTCTGTTCAATTCTACAAACCTTTTGTAGCTAGGGATATTACCTTCCCAAATCTTTTTATGATGTCTGGTCTGTGTTTATATATATATATATATATATATATATATATATATATATATATATATAAATATATACACATTGTGACTATATGGCCTGCAGTTTATTAAGGACTTGAATTCCAGCAGGGCATCATGGACTAAGGAGTTTTAATATACAGCCCTGCTGGATAATGCCCGGGTTGCTAAAGGACGCTGCAGGCAGGCACAGAGACGTTTGTTTTTCTTACAGCCCTGAAGTCATTCCATGTCGCAAGGACGGAAGAAATAAACTGCTTCCGGGTTGATGAAGAAAATAAATTTTCACCTGACCCAGAAGTGCTGGGTAATCACAGGACCTGAGGGGAAGCACTTCTGGGTCAGGACTATTTAAAGGACTGTGGGAGATCCCAGGGTTGAGCTGAGTCGGGAGGAAGGGTGGCAACCGTCTGGGAGAGTGGAGGATTGATTATTGTAGTTTTGTATTATTGGTTTATGAATATAGTGTGTGGAGGGTGCTTTGTGCACTTTATTGTCCTAATAAATCAAATTATTGGACTTTTATCTGGTGTCTGACATCTGATCTGAGTGTTCAAGAAGGCACAGCGCCCTCTATCTGTCACACTGGAATAGCGGCAGGATTCTGTGGCTGTCAATTTGGCAGAGGACCTGATAAAGTTCTGTGAACAGTGAACCCCAAGAAGGCAGCATCAAAGCACACAGAGAAAATCGCCAGAACTCATGAGCTACCAAGTCCACCATGGGAAAGAAGAAAGCCAAGCAGAGCATCAGCTGCAGCTGAGGAGCCCCACTCATCACGGCCGACACTCGGGATGAGTTGCAAACAGCTACAATTGGAGAGGCCCCCGGAGGAGGATAACCTACGAGGTATGTGCGCGACCTAATCAACCATATATTTAAAATATCTCATTTGGTCCCATGCATTCCATGGAGAAGATCGTCCAGAGGCTCTGCGGGAGGCAGGAGAAACTCCGGAAGACAGTGGTGTGCTCTTGGTCGACCCGGTGTGGAAAAACAAAGACTTCCGCATGTCGGGTGCCGGGAAGGAACACATGGGTCTGCCCGGGGACTCTGGAAGAAAAGGTCTTGATCTTTAGAAGGGAAGGGAGGTGGCGATTTGAATTTGAATTTGAGTTCAACAACAAAGCCTTTCCTGTGGATTTTTTCCTTTCTATCCCCTGGAAAATCCACCTGTGTAAATGTTTAAAGAAGCTATCACTTTTAGCGACAATGGATAGCTACATTTATTTTAACAGCTGTCTTTTAAATGTCTTTGTAAAGTGTTACTGGGTGTCGAGCAATGTATTATTATTACTGATATTTTACAAAATCTTACTATCCATGTTTCTTGTCAATGAGCTCTGTTGAAGAATTTTTGTAACAGAACAGTAAACACGCTAAAGCTGAAAATACAACTGATGGCTGGTATTTTTGATATCATTTTAACAAAGTTTACTGACGCCTCAATCACAGAGCACCCGGTAAAACGTCAGTAGCGTTTAATATACCTGCAGCCTTAGAAAGTAGACACCAGGACATCACTGTGCTTGCATGTTTACTAAGAGATATGACAGCATTTTGCACAGAGCATGCGTTACAACAAAAGACAACCCCAAAGGCACTTGAACAAGAGGAGTTCCGCAGCAATCACATCTCAGCAATATTATCCACTTGCAGAGCCACAGCACCATATGTCACCACAGTTTTAGACCCGCAGTTGTAGACCGGAAGTGGCGTTTCAGGACTGACTCAGAACATTACTTTTGGAAGGTTTGGCAGGTCTCGACAAACCCCGGAAAAGTAACGTCGAGTGAAGGACCCGTTTAGAAATTTAAAAAAGATAAAACTGAGAAGGAAAAACAGTAAAACAAACTAAATAATATGCATCCTTTGTGAAGTTCGTAGGGTTTCTGCCATCACGTTGTGTCATACATCAAACTAAACAATACGGATCGTTTCTGTGAAATAAACTATTAACATTTACGTTGTGTGTTTGGGTCTGTGGGAACCATTTAACATGTTGACAAAATTAAAATCATGAAGATTTGTGTTATTTGAAAATAGTTTTTCGTTTACATTCATGAAACGAAATATACAATATAATTACAATGTTTTCACCATGTTAGATTTTAGTAAAACGTAAAAAACTATGCATGTGTGTAATATTGTTCTAAACCAATTTAGAATAAACATTTTAGCCAATCTAATATTTTAAGCATGCATGTAAAGAAATTACACATAAGAAAATGGTAATACATTTTATACACTGAATTATGCAATACTAACCAACCTCACTGCATAATTATCAATGTGAACAGTAAAGCGTGGCTCACAGCTGCATGTGGACTGTAGGACAGACTCAAAGGCGAGGATGTGTTTGGTGACTTATTGGGGCGGGCACATGAGCAAGCAGTGTGCATGCCTCGAGGCAGAGTGGGCGGAGGAGGGTGAAAGTTGGGTGGGGGCTCTGCCATGGGTGCCCCATGGTCAGGCAATTGTATTATATATACAGTGGAACCTCGGTGAACCGGCAGTAATTTCCCCATAGGATTGTATGTAAATACAATTAATCCGTTCAGACAGTTGAACTATATGTAAATATATATATTTTTAAGCACAAATATAGATAATTACACCATAGAATGCACAGCGTAATAGTAAACTAAATGTAAAAATATCGAATAACACTGATAAACAGCCAACAACAGAAAACTATCGCCTTCACGATCCAGCTGACTAAAACGCTGTTTTAATGAGTTTAAGTACAGGGAAAAATTAACATTTGAAAAAACCGTAATTTAATAAACAACCAAGAAAAGTAATCTTGTGACAATGCATGCAGCGTGCCTGTGTGTGTGTGTGTGTCTCTTTAAGGCACCTGTGTGTGTGTCTCTTTCTCTCTCTCTCAGCTCTCTCTCTCGTGCCTGTGTGTGAGTCTCTCTCTCTCTCTCCCCACGTGCCGTGTGTGGTGTTTTCTCTCTCTCTCTCTCGCAGCCTGTGTGTGTGTGTGTGTGTGTGTGTCTCTCTCTCTCGTGTGCCTGTGTGTGTATGACTCCCCATGTGGACTATAGCACAGACGAAAGCAACTGAAGCTGTGTTTGGTGAGTTGTTGGTGCAGGTACATGAGCAGGCAGTGCACATGCCTCGAGAGACGACGGTGGACGAGGAGGAGGGTTACAGTTGGCAGGCGCGGCTCTGTCAGGTATCCCATGGTGTCTTAGAGTTGGCGGGCGGGGCTCTCTGTCTTGTTTGCGTTCAGTGTCTTGAGTGCTCTTAGTGAATTATATATATATAGATATTAATTGCCTTACATAGAACTGTTCTAGTCTTTGTAATTTATTATTATAAACCACCAAAAATACTATTAATAACCTAATTTATTTATATAGCACCCTTCCTATGCTCAAAATTCAGAAAGAACAACAAGACCTATATAACATTGGCTACAAATATCTCCACTAAATAAAGAAAAATACAAGATATACAAAACAGTCAAATAGAATAAAAGACAATAATCCAGATTAAAATACAACATATAATACTACTGTGAAATAGAAAAATACAGATACCAGTATGAGATTGGAAAATAGTAATTAATGATCAGAACTGAAAATGCGTCTAAGCAAAATGTGTAGTGCAAGTGCAACTTCCTGTTTTCCCTAAACAGACAAAAACCACAAGTGACCAACTGATGAACTTCTAAAAAATCAACTGATGAACTTTAAAAATGTTGATCCAAGCAAATTGTTGTAAAGATGTAATGTCTCAAAATTCTTGTGCAACTAAAGACATAAGACAAAGCTTTGCCCTATAAAAGATTTAGGACACCGACTACTGGGGCAGATGAAGGCAGTGTCCTAGGACTGCTCTCTGTCATTCTTACCTTTTGCCTGGTGGGGTATTAAATAAAAGATTTTACTAACTTAATTATATCTCTCTGTCTTGAGTCACAGAAACGACACTAGAGAAAAGTGCCCAAGC
>NW_024385635.1:0-14600 GCF_016835505.1 Polypterus senegalus
AAAAAAAAGGGGAACACTTTTTGAAAACCCACCCTTTTTTCAAGAATCTCCAAAAAATTGGAAAAAAAAAAAAAACCTTTTCTGACCAATTCCTTAATTTATACTGATATAGACTGGGTAATGTGTTGGGAAAAAAGATCCACATGTTTGATGGAAAAAAAATGATCCCACAGACCCCTGAATTCAGGCCCCAAAAATCAGAGTAAAAAATGATGGCAGGCTAGTCCATTTTCCCAAAATTTTAAATTGCACCTCAAATTTTACCCAAACTTTGTATGGCCCTGTGTTCTTTTTAACATCCCACAAACCCTGAGTTCAAAATTGAGATAAAGAGGGTTTTGTTGGGGATCTCCTCCCAGTCGGGGACCAGGGACACTGAGCTCCGGGACAGTCTGGGGTCAACCTGGTGGCATTGGAGGGACCAAAACATAATGTCCCAGGCTGTTCTTTTGGGATTTGGGTGGGGGGGTTGGTATAAATTTCCCTTCATCCTCCGGGGCCCTGCATACTCTCACCCACATGAGGCCAGGTTTGGGGCCCCGGGGCCACTGTACCACATAGGGTCTGACAATGGGCCCAAAAGTTCATCCTAAACCCTAATGGCAAAAGATGCCTTTGTCAACCTGTAGGGTCTGTGTGCCCCTCCATGGATTCCTCCCAGACTCATTAACCCACCACCAAACCCATGCTGAATGATGTTACAGGCAGCATAATTTCCCCATTTCTCCAGACCCTTTCCTTCTGTCACGTGCTCGGGGTGAACCTGCCTCATCTGAAAAAAGCACGGGCCCCAGTTGCATCTCCCAATTCTGGTATTCTATAATGCCCGGGCTCATGCTGCGGGGCAGTGAGCCGGGCCATTGAGGACAGGGGGCCCCTTGGGTCACCCCTCATGAAGTTTTTCGGGTTTTTTGTGAATTCCCCATGGCCTGTGGAGGTCATTTTGTTGGGCTCGGGCAGTGCTCACCCTTTCCTTTTGCCCGGGCAGATCTGGCCCTGCTGAGGGGTTATGGCCCTTTTAAGCCCTCCCAGCCCTAGAGTTGTTTGTTTGAACCCCCTCCTGCCCTTGAGACTGTGCGGGGGAAAAAGCAAACCTTCTGGCAATGACATATTGTGTGCCATCCTGGAGAAGTTGGATACCTGTCACCTCTGGGGCCCAGGTAGGCCTCATCTCAGTAGTGACACTGACTGAGCCAAATGCAAAACTAGTGAAAAACAGTCAAAAAAAAGATGAGGGGGGAAAATTCAGTGGCTCCCCCTGTTAAACCATTCCTTTTTTTGGGGGTCATCTCTTTTTTGCCCCTCTAGTGCATCTGTTGTTTTTCATTAACACCACAGCAGCTGTGATTAACAACCCTCTGCTATTAAGAAGATTAAATCCCATGTTTCATTGACTTTTTATATTGATTAAAAGTTTCCTTTAATTTTTTTTGAGCAGTATATGTTATATTTGTACCCTTTTTGTATACTGTGTTTTTTAGATAGTTTAAAAGGGGCCTTTTCAGTTTCAGCAAAAAAAGATTAAGGGAGAAACTGAAGTGCTCGTTGGCTGGCCCCCTCCCCGGGGTTTTTTTCCCTCCTTGGCAGTTTTGCCTGGGATTGGCTCCAGAACCCCGCCCCTTGTTAGGATATAGCGGTTTGAATAATGGAGGGATGGAGGGATGGATGCTGAAGTGTTTAAAATTATAAAGGGGAATTAGTCAGTGGTTAGGGTTTTTTAAAATGGATAAAAAAGGGAAAAGTTGGCTTTTGGGGAAACTTGGTTTTTAAAAGAACGCCCCCGGAAAAAACCCGGGGGTGGCAGAGGGGTTAAGAGACTTTCAAACTGTTGATGTTACAAAAAATTAAGGGGATAGGATCGGGGGCCTTTGGGGGGGTGGAATCCCTTTCTCACCCAGATTGTTCTAATGTTCTAAATTTTTTTAAAACTAGGATGCACCATTTTTAGGCCTACTTATCCACTTCATTCACAATATTAAAGTTTGGGTTTTTGAATATTTTTGGTCACAACTTTTTCCATGGTCTCCCCATTTTGGGGCATAATAATGTCGGGCGAGTTGTCACAGGTGTTTGTGTCCCAGGTGGTTCTAGTTTCATAAGATACCTGGCTTGTTTCTCCCCTTTGGGAGCTGTGCTGCTTTATTCAACATGAAGATAAGGTTATAAGGATGAGAAACAAGAATAAAACATTGAACATCGGTAACTTTTTGGGATGCCCCGAAATCAACTGTCTGGGTTCATGAAGGGGCACACGGTGAGCCGGAAAGAAAGGGACGGTAGACCGGAAGCCCCCACTGCTGATGGCGAAGAACCTACTATGGTCAGAAAGCCCTCAACGGGGAAAGATCAGAATTTTTTGTAGAAATGACATCAAAAAGACTTCATGAACAGAAATACAAAAAAACCCTGCAAGTCGACCATAGTTAGCCACAAAACAAAAAGGGCCCAAATTGCAGTTTGAGGGGACTTAAAAGCCTGCTAAATTTTGGGAAAAAAGGTCTTGAGACAGACAAGGCGAATGAACCATCAGAAAGAGAAAGTGTGGGGGAAAAACAACTGTCGACCCAAAGCAGACCACCTCATCTGTTAAACAGGGTTTTGGGGGGTGTTAGGGTTTTTGGGATGTATGGCTGTCAATCCCCCACATTTTCATCGATGGGAACTGCTGGGCGAACACAATAATTCAAGTTATGTAAAACATCGTCTGCTAAATTTTCCAGCAAATGCCCCCAAAACTCAAGGGAAACCCTTATCCCAAAAAGATGATGACCCAAACATAAAGACAGGAGTTAAAAAGGCAAAATGGAAAATTCCGAATGGCCCAGTCACCTTTTTTTAAACCAAACGGGGCAGGTTTGCGCTGAAGAAAACCAAAGGGAAAAACCCCAAACAAACGAAGCTGAAGAGGGTTTGGAGACGCCCGGGGAAAACAGGAGAAAAATTTTTTTCCCATCAGTTTTTTACCATAAAAACCCCGTACTCTCGAAAAAGCCCCAAAAGTCCTGGCCAAAAATCCCTTTTTCAGACCCCTCCTTCTCTCCCCAGCTCAGCCCCCTACGCTCCCCCCTCCCCTTAATGAAGGAAGGGCCCCTTTTATAATCACCCGGATGTCCCCGGTGTTTCCGAAATTTTCCCCCGAACACCCCAGTGTGGGGAATTAAACTCATCCCGGGAAGCCCCCGGGTGTCCTCTTTTTCCCCCCCCCAGCACTTCGGGTTCGGACATGTGAGGCCCAGGGCCCCAAAAGTGGGGCGCCCCTGGCCGACAGGGCCCCCTACAGGGGGTTAAAAGCCTGTCCTGGCCCCCATGCACTGGATGGTACCCCATGGTCGGGGAAAAGGGAAGCCTTTGCCTCCGGGCGCCTGGCGGTACCACCCCACCGGGCCCCCCACACATTAGAAGCTTGGCAGGGTATCCCCCAGAGCGCCCAGCACCTACTGATGTCTATAAACCCGGGCGTCAAGCGTTTTTGAAAGGGATTCAAAAAAGTCCAAAATCGAAGGTTTTAATATATGCCATTGCTGTGTCCCAATTTATGGTGCCCTGAAATGGGGGGCCCCAGAAAAAATTTTTACAAAAAATTCCAAAACCCCTGAAATGAAAGTCTGCAATGTGCACTTTAATCACAATGTCGTTTATTTTTTTTTTAATCTGGGAACTGGTCAATCGGACAAAAGTGTCTTAGTCCCAAAATTTTGGGGGGCCCTTAGTCAGATCCATTAACTGTGGCATGTAGACAAATAACCCCCCAGTAAAGTAAATGAGATTTTTACACTGTGGCATGTAGAAGGCCCTTTTCCTTAATTTCATTTTTTGCAAAATTTTTCTGTAATAAATCTGGTTGCAGTTTAAAAAAAAAATGTCAAAAAAAATTAATTAAGAAAGTCAAAATATCCAGAGAAACAAGGTCGGGAAAAAAAGGACTTTGGGACTGATGCACAATTAAAGGGAAATTTTAAAAAAAAATCAAATTAAAGGACATTAAAAAAATTACATTTTCAAAATTTCATATAAATTTAAAAAAAGCTGAAAGCCCCAAACAAACATTACAAGTTTGAAGTTTATGTTGGAAAATGGAATCTTTCATAAATTGAACGGGGTTCCCCCGGAAGGGTGCAGTATTTAAATGTTAAAATTTGAACGGCATTAAACCTAATCTGTGCCGGTTTTGGGTCTGTGGTGACACCCTGGGGCCCCCCTGTTGCATTAAGCGGTTTGAAAATGGATGGTGGGTGATAGTTGATGACCACCCCAGCGATTTTCAGTTGTAACCTTTTGGATTTGGGAGGCATTTGGGTGGCTCCCCCCATAAAAACCCATCACCAAGGGACCTACTAGGATTTTTTTCACCAATTCATCTACGATTGAGCATAAATCAAACCAGTTTTTTCCCTTTTTAATATAAGGGGGGTGATTCTGGGTATGAGAGCTGAAAAAAAAGGTCTCATCTTGAAGGACAGCCCCAAAATGCGGGGCGAGGAATAAGGAGCCCCTCAAGTGTTTGGACCTACAAACAGAAGAGCAGTTCATCCCCCTGATGTTTGTTTTTGCCAACAGAGGTTAAAAGGGATTCCTTCCATTCCCGGGTTTTAAATTTCCCCTTTCTTTTTGGTTGTTTTTTTTAATATTCATTCAAGGGGACACTCAAACCCAAAACACAAAATACCCCCCACTCTTTTAGACCTGACTTTTGTTTAGAGTTTCTGTTTTCCGACCGGGCCCCCAGGGTTTTTTTTCTCCTCAGGCCATCCAGGATTTTTTGGTTTCCCCCCATGCGCTGGTAAACCACCCAAATCAAATTCATTCCATTTAATTTTTAAACAACTAAACCACTTGGACTGTTTTACTTGTTTTGTATATTTAAATTTTAATAACAACAAACCTTCCTACTCAATATTGCCATGTACATATACCTAGGTATTGTAAAATGTGACAAAACAGTTTATATTTTTTTTTTAATATTTAATTAAATCGGGTTGTTCTGTTGTCAAATTAAAAAAGGGTTTGAGAAGGTTTTTTTTGATTTATTGGTTCGTTTTTGTTAACAATCCTGGTGATTTTTATTTAGTATATTTATTTTGGGTTTTCGGTTTTTACTGCGGGAGGGAACGGGGGATAAGCTCAGTTCCAAAAACTCCAAATAGCTAGCATCTCCCACCCTTTGACAATCAAATCCAGCCCGGCCTTCCGGCCCATTAATGAGCCCGGAACCCTTTTTAAACCAACAGGAAGGGAGGGAAAGGGGGTCCACGGGCCCCTAAAAACCAGTTCTTGGGCAGAGGGGGCCCTTTCCCCAGGCTATCATCTGGGAGAAAAAAACCTGACCCCAAAACCTACTGCCTTTGGCTGACCCATTCATGGGAAGGCAAAGGAGTAACCCAAAAAACGGGGTAGCCCCTAAGGCAGGCTATCTGCTTGTCCATAGCTTTCTGAAATCCTGGCACCTTGGATGCCAAGTTTATAGGCAAATTTTCCCTTTAAACATCTGATGTGTGGAGAGGGGAACTGGACATGGGAAACACGTCTCCTCAACATGCTCCCCGGGCTTGCCCCTGGAGGGGCCCTCCACTTGCTTTCGGGTAAAAAACAGGAAAGAGTCTGGTTAAACCACCTGCCGATTGCGTGGGCTGGGCCAGGGGTTTCCGGTGGGGGGAACACCTTATCTCGGGACGCTACCCCGCCCAAACGGGGCCCCCCCAGTCAAAAGGTTTGTCTGCAGGTTGTCTGCCCCGGGCGTGGGGCTCAGGACATTAATAGGCCGACAAGCAGACTGAAAAAGTAAGCCCCAAAACCAAAAAAAAAAACAAAATCAAAAAAACAGAAAGAACGACCTTGAAAATTTGGGAAATTTGGAAACGTAAGAACAATGACACCGGCCTGTCTGATAGTGACGGGACATAAGTGATGCTCCAAAACAGCAGTCATAAATAATGAGCTGGCAAGGCTGCAAAATTTGACACACCCCTGGGAAACAGACCCCGGACTCGGGAACATGAAGGAAAAAAACACATTTTTCTGGCAGGGAAAGAAAGTGGAAAAAACATTTTGGCTTTCAAAAACAACTCTTTAGATATGTTGAGCCATCAAACCGGGGACAAAAAAGGATAATGACCCCTTCTCACAAGTACGGAAAAATCATCATGCCATGCCCCCCATCAAGCCAGCACAAACTAAAAACGTTTTATGAGCTACTAAACGTGCTGTTTCCAGTCCCTACTAAACACCCTACCTTTTGGGGGATTTCCCAAAGCCGTTTGGGTTTACCCCAAATCCGGCCAAGTGTGCTGGTCACCATGGCAAGGGAAAAAGAAAAAATGGCCCGAATTTTAACTCCTTCAAAACCTATTTTGACAAACACCTACTTCCCGAACAAGGCATGTCACAAACTCCGGGGAAAACCCAAGATCAAAACATTGGCATCAGCTGGACTTGATCACCCAAAAAAAAATTTCTGAACAGCATCCCCAACACCAGAGCTTACCATGCTGTTTGGGTAAATCACCCCTCGTTGCCTCAAGGATTAAAAAACCCAAGGCTCCACCTCCCAAAAAAAAACAAAAAATCAACACCTGCGGACCCCGACCTAATCAGAACAAGGAATTTTGACAACTGGGGGAAATGCAGTTTTGACCAAAAGGGCCAAATGCAGAGGACAGATGGGAACTTTCGAAAACCATCTGAGCTGCCATCTGGCTATGGGAAAAGGGGCACAAGAACACTGACTGGGTTTGGGCCCTCTTTTCAGGGAGCCCTATTGGCTAAAAGAAGGCATGATCAACATAAACACGACCCAAGTCGTACAACCTCCAAGACTTGAAGGCTGCCCAAGAAAAGCCCAACAGACCTTGCCGCACATTTTGGCTCCCCTGGCAACAGCATTACAAACGTCAGACACTGGCGACACAAGAAACATGAGGGCATCAACAAGCAACAGGCAAACCAATAAAGGGCTGCACCCTTAAAAATCAAATCGGGGGCCCTCACAGACAAAGACAAACAAATGGGAAGGTTGGAACTACCTGGAACTGTACTCCAAAAAAACTTGTCACTCAGACAGCGTGGGCCATAGAAACGGTTCCAGGAGCTGGACACCAAACCATGGATGAACCACAAAGCCATTGATTGCTTGAAAAGGAAAATCACGGGGGTGATGGTATTCCACAGAGATTATCTCCGGAAAACCAGCCTTTTCGACCACTCCCGAGCCCTCTGTATGTGTTTTGGGGGGAAAGGGAAAATTCCACAGGACCTTTCGCAAGATTGTCCTCTGTAAAAGAACAAGGGGCCTGGCGACTGCAAAATACAGGGGATTTCTGTGAGCCGGTGGGGAAAGCCTTTGCCCCTGATTTTGGAACCTTTTTAGATCCTCGAATCGTGTATCCCGAGTCACAATCGGGTTTGGCCAGAAAGATCCAATTAAAGATCTTCTCATCGCCAGCTTCAAAGAAGTGCAGAGAAAAGCAGACCATTATTCATCGCCTTCTAGATCGCAAAGCGTTTGACCTTGTAAACAGGAGGGCCTGTTTGACTAAAGAAGATTTGTCCACCCGCTGCTCACTTTTAAAAACCCCTTTCCCGCCAAAAAAGGGGGGGGCATTCCAGGGACAGTTCAGAACCCCTTTACAATCAAAAAAGGCGCGCAGGGCGGGCCAGCACCCCCTTTATTCAACATTTTCTTTTTTAATGCTGCTAAACTTTTTGGGTTCCGAGGGGGTTTACCTACACACTAGGAGTGGCGGAAAATGCAATATGGCCCCCGAAAAGACCCAAAATTGCACTGTCCCCTTTTCAGGGACATGCTGTTTGTGATGGCTGCCAATTACATACAGAGGGAAAACCCCCGCTAATGGACCCTTTGCCCAGGCATGCAGGGGAAATTTTGGGTTGACAATCAGCCCTCAAGAAGAAACGTATGGGTCAAACACTTGCCCACCCTCATCCCCTCGCTGAAGTGCTGGGGACCACCATAAATACCCTGGGCTCCACTTTCCCCAACTTTTCTCGACAGATTGACAAGACTGAAAGCACCAGCGCATGGCCAGGCTGACAAGGGTGTGGTCAAAAACCCTCTAACACAGAATAAACTTAAGGATATCATGGCGTTCTCAGCACCTGTTGATGGCAGTGAGGCCTGGGCCACCCGCCCGGGGGAAGACCGCCTTGGGGCTTCCAGGCTGCCCGGGGCCAAAATCCTGGGAGAACAAAGTCACCAACACGCGTGGCGCCAGCCACAGTACACCCCCTTTTATGCCAAAGGCTTCGTTGCCCGGGCCCGTGCATAGAATGCAAGATGGGATACCCAAAGACATTCTGTAGGGAATTGCAGGACCGCCCTTTGGGGCCCCCTTTTTTGCTTAAAAAATGTCTTGCGATCCGTGACTGGCATCGACCCCGACGTTGGGGAAAAACGGATGACCGAAGCCTGGGGCCCCGACTGTCCATGAAGGCATAAAAAACGCGTCAACAGATGGAAACCAAAGGCAAAAAAAAAAATGGACAGCAGGAGGGGCCCCCCCTCCAGCTTCACCCGCAGCCACTGGAAGGGTTTACAGGGGGAAATCTAGTCCCAGGGCCGTCCCCCAAAACACAAATAAATTTCCCGGCGAAACATCATCTTTTGGGTGGCGAAGCCTACACTATACTTATTTATTAGAAAATAGCGGCCCGCAGTCCTTTTGCATAGTAGTTTAACAGGACAGTGAGGGGGGTCCTGCCGGGCCCCCCCTCCCTAACATCAGCTTCTCCCACCCTGAGCAGCCTCCGTATATATCCCCGTAGTGAACATGATTTTAGTGGTGAGAAAGTCCAAAAACAATCAGAATGTTCAAAAAAATTATGAGAAAAACCCGATCTAAATCAAGTAGTTTCTCATTCCTAGCTGGCGGAGGTAAGGTAACCCGAGGTGATGTGTGAGTGAGGCCCATACAACAGCCCTGGGATCTTGGATTTGCACAAAAAGTCGGTCCGAAACATGATAATACGCAATGACAGAATCGAAAAACAACTGGAATGTTCAACAAAAAAGAAAAACCCCTCAAACAGTTAAATGTTCTCATGAAAATGGACAACAGACAGACAAAAGGCGTTGGATTGTTTTATATAGAGGGTGGTTAGTATTAAATTTTATAATAATCCCAAATAGATAGATAGATAGATAGAAGAAAAAGATAGATAGATGTAGATTTGGGGTGTAAAAAGAATGCACATAAGATGAAAAGAAGATAGATGATAGATAGATAGATAAGATACTTTATTAAAGGGTTTTTCTTTGTTTTGTTGATTAATCTGTAAAAACACCTTGGGTTAGAAATATAAGATAGGGGCAAAAAATAAAATTATTATTTAAATATTTTTTTATTATTTTTTGTTTTAAAATAAAAAGGGATTTATTCTCACGGGCACCTCCGAAATTGTCCGAATAAAATAAACAAATCTTCCTCCTTCCGTCCCCCAGGTGTTTCCTGCTGCCTCCCCACTCTGGCCCTCTTTTGGAGGGGGGATTCCTATGGTGGGAAATTTTTGCATCACCCTGCCATTAGGAAGCACCACATTGAAAATGTATGGAGGTCCCACCCCGACAGTCTCTTTTCAATTCCTGGGACCCCCACAGGGCTACCTTCCCCGGGCTCCCAAATCCCAAGTATCCTTTCGGGCCCAGTTGGGTTATCCGAGGGCCACTGCCACCAGGGAGGGGATGGAACCATCCATCTTGGCTTTCTCAGTCCATCCGTTGCCTACTGGCTGGGGAAATTTATTTCTTTTCCCCTTGGGGTTTAGGGCTTCCACTGGCCTCCATCCTGGTGTGAAATATTTCCCCTTCTGGTGGGATGCGGCCCTCCTACAATTTTTGATCTTTAGTTATTTGAATTTTATATTGTTTTATTAGTTTTTTCTTTATTTCTTTTTAAATGTCTATGCATATTCTTCTATTCCTTGTGTTTTTTTGAAAGGTTCCCCAAGAGGCTGGGCCACCTGTCAATCACCATCGGGGACCCCAACCACAGGAGGCTGGGGAAAAACAGAAAAAAAATGTAACTCTAAGGATCCTATCCCCCATCTGTAACGATCTGGCCCCCCGCAATAATCCAAAAAAACCAGTGGGATAAGGGGGAATGGGTCTGTGTTTGGATGGCAGGGTTCCTTGGGGTCTCCGTATTCCCAAAAAGGCCGGGAAAAGGGGTACCCCAAAAAACCCAACCCTAACCCCTTTTAAAAACCAAAACAGATGATCATTTGATTTTTTTATGTTGTTTCTAATTCCTTGCGACTTGGGCCTTCACATTTCTATTACATCTATTTTGGTGCCTTTCACAAATTTTTCTATCTATTAATAATGCTTTCTTTCACCTATCTAGTATGCCTTTTCTTCATCTATCTATCTATCTATCTATCTATCATTCATCTATCTATCTATCTATCATCCTATCTATATCTATTTATTATATGTGCCTTTCTTATCTATCATCTATTATATAATGTCTTTTTAAACTACTATCTTCTTCTATTATATAGTTTATCTATCTATCTATTAATAGTGTCTTTTACTATCTATATCTAAAGATTAATTTGATATTTAAACTAATTAAGCAATTAGAAATATTTAGAAAAAACTAAAAATTTTGTCTATTAAAATATGAGTAAAAAAGTTTTGTTGTTGAATTTTGTCGAATGTGACTCAAATTTTGTTTTTTAAAATTTAAAATTGTTTTAAAATTAAAAATTAAAATGTCTATCTTCTATCTGTCATCTACACACCTGGGGGGGAACATCCCTCCTTTTTTTCCAGGGTTTTCCCTTTAATAGGTGAAATTTGGGGGATTTTTTCCCCCTTTTTAAAGTTCCCGCCCCTTTGGATGCCCTGAATCTCAAAACCCTGAAAGTCATTTTTTTCAGAAATCCCAATTTTATCTTTTGATTTCTTTTGGCCTAATTTAAAAAAGGGCCCCTGAGGACCTAACCCCTCATCCTCTTGGGGTTTATTTTCATTCATTCATAAACTTGCCTGAGACCCTTTTCACCCCATTTTTGATTTTTGATTTAATTTTTAGTTTTCCATTTGTCCCAAATTAATTTAATACTTTAGACAAATGAAAAATGTTTTAAAAAGTTTTGGGAAATTTTTAAAAAACAAAAACTGAAGGGTTTTTTTGGTTTCGACCTTTAATTCACTGCTTTGAAACCCCTAAGTCTTCTTGGGTGAGTCTCAGGGTTTGCCCTCGATTTGGGCGAAAACCCCACTTGCGGGCAGACCCCCCAAGCCCATTGAGGGGTTTGGGGGGATGTCTGGCCATTTTTTTCATCTCTTTAAACACAATAAAGGGGCAGAAAGTGAAGGGCTCTAAATTTACTGTAGCCCGCTTAATGAAATGTTAAAAAAAATGATTTGGGGTTTAAAAGGGAAAATTGCCCAATACCCGATACTAATTTCTGATTGGTGTTTGGTTTTTGGGTTTCCCAGTTTTCTAAAGGGTTGGGGATTCTTTTTAAAGGGTTTTCCCAGTGAACCCTGTTTGGGGTGCAGTTCCCCCTCAAATTTTAAAATGGTTCCTCTGACAGCGGCTTTTTTTTATATTTTCTTCGTTTGGGGTCTGGTGCTAAAGTTATTTTTAATGGTTACAATTCCTTGGTCAGAATTTTCTCTGCTTTCCTCTTTCTTCTTTTCTCTCATTTTTGGACACGGCATTTTTCCCTCTCATGTATGACCTAACAAGCTTTGTAAAATTCCCTCAGAAATACCCTATTAACTTTTTTAATTCAATCCCCCCTGGGGATTACAAAGGGGGGAAAAAAAGAAGGAAAGGAAAAAAAAGAAATGTCTTCAGCAGATTTAAGATTGTGGACCGTTTAGTAATGTTTCAGTAGTCAAAGTGGGGAAAGGGAAGAAATATTAGACTTCATCATAAATCTACAATAAGGTTTCGGTTCAGTGCTACGGGGTCCCTTTTTCTTTTTTATTAATCTTGAAAATGTAATAGTAAAAGGGGGCCCTTTGGGACCACCACCCAAAGCCCCTTGTTAATGAGGTGTAAAAAAAACCGGGGCAAATGAAAGTTGTTTTGGGACATTGGGCAACCCCTCCTTTTTAAAAAACTGGAAAAAAAAATCACGTTTTTAAAAATGGCGAGTCTTCTTAGATACCCCTTTGGTCCGACTGACAAGTGTGGAAAACCAAAAGATGGCAGTTTACAGACATTTCCCTATACTGTAAAATTTGTAAAGTACTGGCAGCGGGGTTGCCAAAATTTTCCCCAAAAATAAAAAAGTGAATGTTTTTTTAGGTCATAAAAAAGTTATTTTCGATAAAAAAATGGGAGCTGGGGTGATGGTCGTTCTTGACATTGTTCATTTTTAGGGTTGTTATTTTTAAACGATTGTTCATTTTGACGAAACTTTAATGTATTTGGGGAAAACGAGTCGTGGGTGACGTTCGGGCCATGCATTTCGCAACTTCCCATAGTTTCTGTATTGGGTGCTCAACCAACCCCGTCGGCGAAAAAGAATTGATTATTATCTCGGTCTTGGGTTTTAAATTTTTGTTTATCCGTGACACCCCCAAAAAAATTCAGTCCAAGGCCCAAAAAATTGATTATTTTCCCGAGTCTTTTGGGGTTGTTTTTCCTGACCACTTACCCTCATCCTGTCAAATACTAACGTAAAACCATTTTTTGTATTTGGGCCCTATTTAGAAATTATCATAAAAAATTTTCAAAATATCAAAAGCATTTTCTTATAAATAAAAAAAGGGCTGTTTCTGTCACTATATTTTTTTTACTGTTTTTGAGGATCTGTGGGGTTTAATAAAAAAATTCTTTAAAAAAAATTATTATTATTTTGGATAACATTTTTGTGATAGATGTGTTAGGGAGGTAACAGGAACATTTTAATTATATTTTGCTAAAATGACGAAAAGATGAAAAAGATTTGTTCATTAAAAAAGGGGTTTGAATGAAAACCTTTTTTATATACACCTCACCTAAAAGGTTATTGGATCACCTGTTTTTTTCATTAATCTTATCTAATCAACCAAACCGGGCAGTTGCTTTAAGCATTTGGGGGGGTGGGCCTGTAGAAATCTCCTGAACCCAAACTGAATGTCAAATTGGAAAAAAAGGTGATTTAACAATTTGGGGTCGATGGGTTTTTGGGGGGCGGGGGGCTATATTTCATAATCTGCTAATTTGGGGTTTTCACCCCGCCCCTTTTTAGGGGTTTAAAAAAATGGTGGAAAAAAAACATCCAGTATGGGGAGTCCTGTGGGAAAATGCCTTTTTATAGGGGGGCAGAGGAGTGGGCCGAAAGAAAGCTGATAGAAGAACTTGACTGAAATAACCCCTTAAAGGGTATGCAGAACATTTGTAACCACAAAAGCCGGGGGGGATGGGCTACAACAGCAGAAGACCCCGGGGACCACCATTCCACAAAATGGAAAAAAAAGGCTTTTTAAAAACTCAAAAATTGGCAGTTAACTGGAAAAATTTTTTTGATCTGATTTCTGTTGAAACATTCAAATGGTAGAGTCAGAATTTGGGAAACAGAATGAGAACATGGATCCATCATGCCGTTCCACTGTACAGGTGGTGGTGGTGTAATGGTGTGGGGGATGTTTGGGCACACTTTGGTTGGGTGCCAAGGGCATCATTTAAATGCCGGGCTAGGGGCATTGTTTCACCATGTCACCCCTTCGACCACCATGTCCCCATCCTCGTGGCTACTTCCACAGGATAATGCCATGTCACAAAGCTCAAACTTTAAAATTTGGGTTTTCTTAAACATGAAAAGGTTCACTGTACAAAAAGGGCCCCCCAATCCGATCTCAACCCAAAGAGCATCTTTGGGATGTGGGGGAAACGGAACCATTTGGATGGCACCCCAAAATCTCCATCAACTGAAAGTTATCCCCATCAATATGGGAAATTTTCTAAAATGTTTCAGCACCTTGTTGAATCAATGCCAGTGAATTAAGGCAGTTCTGAAGGAAAGGGGTCAAAATAGTATTGTATGGTGGTCCTAATAACCCTTTAGGTGGCAAAAATATATATATATATATAATAATGGGGCCCCAATTATTAAAAGTTATTTTTGAGGTTAATTTTTTTTTTTTTTTATTAATTTTTACAATCAAACATAGAACAAGTTTTAAAAAAAAAAATTACTAAAAAAGTCATCCCCCCCCTTGAGGAAAAAGGGAAATTTAAAATTTGGCTTTTAAAATACCTAAATCAACAAATTTCTGTGCTTTATAAAAACATTTAAAAAATTACTGATTAGATCCCATGTTTTTAAAAGTCTTTCGAAACCCCAATAATTTTATTTTTCCAATTTTTAAAAAATATAAACATCAGTTTCCCACTGACTTAAAAAGGGGAAATTTTGGGTTTTTCCAGTTTTTTTAGAATAAGTCCCGCTCCCAAAAGTGTAGTGAAACAATCACAGTTTGTTTGTCTTTTCCACTTTAAAACCCTCTGGAAGAACCCCCCCAAAAAACAAACCAAAAAAAGCTTTTTGGGGGTTAATTTTTGGGGGGTTAGGGAAAAGGGATTTTTTGGGGGTCCAAAAAGGGACTGTTCTTTTAAAGGTAATTAAAATTTTTTGTTTTTTCC